>NC_034411.1:78900227-78976596 GCF_002078875.1 Numida meleagris | reverse complement strand
GTCGCCGTTTTGCTGTCCCCTCTCCTGGTTCCACCAAGAATCGAGAACTCTACCAACATGGGTGAGAACGCACTTGGAATAAATAAAGACAGCAGTTGTAGGGCAGAAAACATATTGTGGTTCTCAGGTAAGATGTGGAGGGCAACATAGCATGATTAGAATTAGAAGTGTACAAAGCAGAGAAAAAAAGCAATCAGAGCATAGTCTGCAATAAACAGCTACTGTTGACTGTCCACTCAGATAAAACCATGCACTTCCAGAGCTTACAAAAAATGTCAGTGTCATCCTTTCTTATACAGTTTGGGGCCATAGAGTTATATATGACTAATACTAGGGGCAAAATAAGATTCTACAAAGACAGCTTCAGATTTTTTAACAAAGACATAGGCTACTAATATTGGAGAAGCTTCAGAGATCAGGTGAATCATCCAAACTGTGTAAATCTTGGGCACATGGAATATTATTTGGATAAATTTTCTGAGCAATTTCTCTTTGTTTTCAACCACGTGGGTCTGCAATTGCAGTCTGTAGGCAAGCAAGCATCTCAGATACAAAATCAATACCAGTTTTTCCTGTCCAGCCTCTGTCTCGCTGCAGAAATTATTGGCTAGTACATCAGATTGTTTGCTCATCTTGGAGTTAGCAGATCTGCCTGGTCAAGGCTGTTGTCTTCAGCTCAGGTGATCATAGTATGGGCTTAGATGGTATTGAAGGGTCCACCCTAGCTATCACTGTAATCGTATTTTAAGAACTTCAGCTTTTGCCCCTAGATATCTTTTCTGAATTGCCATTAACAGGTCCTTGGGTCTAAACTTCAAATGGTCTTGTCATTTTTGTGTGTTCCTAAACAAAACTGTGAGTGTGTACTTTTCCACATATTTTACTTCATTGCTATTTATAACATAGTTGCGCTGTGATCTCAGTCATGGAAAAGACTGAAATTTCTTCTCTTCCACATTAAATATATTTATGGCTCTGACAGACTACCAGAACAGCCTACAGGCAACTTTATCCTTCCCTTTTCAATTTTGTTAGCTTCTGACCTGCTTATGAATTATGGCAACATTCAGTAAAGTTCTTTACACACTTGTAAAGGAAACCCAATCCTTTAAGGAACTTGTATTGCTTATACAGAAAACATATGAAAAAAGAAGGGTGAAGTAGCAGGAACATTTATACTTGAAAGGTTTCTTCTTGGTCTGATAAGTAGGTGGTTTTGTGCTGCTAAGGTGTGAAAAATGTGGCCAGATCACTGTGTTGGTTCCCCCTGGGTTTTGAAAAGGCATGAAGATTCTGCACAGCTTTAGAGACATCACAAATTGAAAACATGATGTATACTATTATTATTTCACCATGTGACATGAGGTAGAACAACAGTCTACCACTTTATTTCTACCTGCTAACCTTTTGCTTAGTCAGCAGGGAGCTATCAGAGCAGGTGAAAAACTCAGTGACAAGTCTGAGTACAAAAACCTGAGAAGGGGAGAGTAGCCAAAGTGCAGAGATCACCATGAAACCACCGCAAGTGGAGAGGCAGAAGGAAGAAGAGAGGAAACAGCCTGTTAGCATGTGGGACCTTAAACTGCAGCTAGCACTGTAATGGCGTATGAGTACATTTTAGTGCTTGCTGCTGAACCTGCTGAGATCATTTTCAGCTCCAGCTTTTCAAAAATGTATAATTAGTATATCTCTAAAATAAATAAATTGAAATTGGATTTTGACATAACTGGATATTTTTCTCAAGAAAAGTTTTTAGTTTTGAAGAAAATATTGGAGTATCATTGAAAGTCTTCCCATTGTTAGCTCACATGTCTTTGGTTCACACTGCTGATTTCTGGCACTGTTTTTCTTCCACAGACTGCATGTTAAATGGGATGGAGAGGTTAAAACCCTCCATCTGGTGGAGTATGGGGCCTTGCAGGGCATACGTCCTAGCACAAGGGGCAGCTGTCAGTGACTGTCAGCTGTATGTGGTTCCCTCCCTCGCTGAGGCAAGAAGTAACACTTCTGCTAATACTTAAAGGCCAGTAGATGAGATAAGGAGACTTTAAGATCAATGCAGTAGGAAAAGGTACACACAGGGAGGCTATTAAGTATAACACCATTCTGTCTTTCAGTCTAAAACAGGTATGTTATAAACTCTTCCCAAGAAGAGGTTAACAACAGGACAGCTGAAGCACTTGGAGGCAGAGTTCTGCTGTAATTCATGACCACAGGTGAGCTAAAATCTATTCATAGAACACTTGACAGAAAAACAACAAATCTTGTCAAGAATTTTTTTTTTAGCCATCAGGTACATATAATGAATGTTATAAGCGCTGCTCTGAAAGTAATGCTTCTTATGTTATTATGTTGGCCCACGACATCAGAGGCAGATACTGATAATTCCCACCAGTATTCCATTACATTTTGTTGCCATGTGACAAATGTGTCAATCTGACAAAATGACATCTGACATGGAAGCGTGGATAAATCAAAAGTTTAGAACTGAATTCCTCCATTGGAAAACATTGCACCCATTGACATTCATTGACATTTGCTGAAAATGCTGAGCATCTATGTATGCAGTAAACAGTGTAAATGTAAACAGTAGATATGAGCACAGTGAAGCAGTGGGTGGTGCATTTCAGCAGTGGTGACAGTGGGTCACCTCCACTGGTGCATATTTTTATGAGGGTGGCATGCAGTTCTTGTTCATTGTGGGCAAAAATGCACAGCTGATGGTGGTGACTATGAGGAAAAATAGTGTTTTGTAGCTGAGAATTTGCTCCATCAAATAACATTATTCTGTTTTTCATATCTGTTGTAATTTCCACTGAAATAAATAGGAGATGTTACATTTGAAGTGAGTTAGTCTGTTAGGTACTCAAAAGGTGATGTATACGGTAACTGATGAATAATGAGGATGCAGAAAGCCTTGGGAATCCCAGTACAAACAGGAACACCTTCAAGTACCTCACTGTGCTGCAAATGCAGAGTTTATCTAATTGATACCACCCTCTGGCAGAAAGACAAAAGTTAAATCCAGATATCTGACCTTGCATCTTCTGACAGAGTGAGCATGGCACAACAGGCAGAGGTAGCCATTGAGCCAGGCACGCTTTACACTGTGGTAGATGATGTCCCAATGCTAAAAGACTTCAGTGACTGAAAAGATCTAATTCTCTTACCTGAGCATACATCCAATAACTTTTTAGTGTTTAACTATATTAGCTGAGATCAGAAAATAGGTCTTTCTGCTAATTTACTTCAGTGGAATTGCTCTAGGCATATAATTGTATGATTTCAGTCAAAAATCAGTTCTACATAAGCAGCTGTTCCACCCAAAATACTTGGAAATATACGTTTAAAAGAACTTGCCAGGATGTTGCGGTATCCAGTAATAAAATGCAACTCCTCCATATATCTTAATAAAGTCCATTGGTCTGCTGCTGTTGTGTTTAATCCCCCTATAAATACTTCCAAGAGTTTGCAAAGCAAAAAAGAGATGAAAGTAGTAATTAAAGTTCGTGTAAATTTTTTATTCAGAGAGGCAGAGGAACATAAGAAAAATTAAAGATTGCAGTTTCCTACTTCCACATTTACCAGTTGCACATTAACCTTTTCACAAATTTATCACTTCTGCATCTTCACATTTTACTTTCAGGCTTGCACTTAACCAACTTTATCGAGTAAATTGCCAGTCATTAGATAAATAACCTACTCAGTTTGTCTCTGGACAGCTCAGAGATGTCTTACATAATTACTTACTTTCTCTTAATCATAATATGAAAACAGACAGAAGAAACATGATATTTTAGGAGTTGAGACTTGGGTGGAAATTGGCAGTAATAATAAACAAGCTTTTCAGCTGTAATGGTATCTTTCCTCAGGGCTGGGACATGGTGACATGACGGTATTGGGGAAAATTGCTCTATGCTGATCACATTTTAAATTATATGTGGATTAACTGGACATGTCAGTTACCACTGATGTTACTAGAGAACTTCATATGAAAATACTTCTGGTTTAGAACCAGGGAAAACATAGATTATAGCTAGAAAGATCGATTTTCAACTAGTAAAAGAAATGTGTAGTTACTCCCTTTGCTGGATTCACATTTTATTTGCATTTCAGAGTCTTTAAACTCCCTGTTTCTAGGGGACAAAACATCTGGGAAGCTGCTGGTGTAGATCAGACAAATGAGGAGTCTTTAATATTTTGTGGTAATCTCATTAAGGACAATACTTTCATTAGTTCTACAGACATACATTTCAGGGCTGTTTTGTTTTATATTTCTGCATATTAGAGTTCAGGACTTCCCCTGAGAACAGCACTGGAAATGTAGATTAGATGCCTCAGATGAAGCATACAAATGAGGAGTTTATATCTGTGGAGGAGATTATGAGCTGAGCCTTAGGTAAAATAACTTGTGAAGTTATATTTCCCGTGGAATTCCACTCACTGTTCCAGGATAATATTGCACCATTTGTGTTACAGCCTGTGCTCTATATGGAAAGTATGAAATAGGAGTTATTTCCACCTGCAGCACAAATCAGAAATTTTAAACTTATGTTCTTTAGAGCATGAATCTTTTACTATCATACTTTTAATTTAATTAGCTGTGACACCAAAATGCTTTTAAGAATGTTAGCCTTAAATGCATCTGAATTCTCAAGTAATCTCTCTTGCAAAAATGAATTTGCAACTGTTTTAATTTCTATGTATTTCTCAGAAAACCAGACATTTTGAGTGGCCACAGTTCATCATAGAGTCTCTCTGCTGAGCTGAATTCACAGATATAATGTTATCAAGAATGGCTGTGACAAAAAGCTTACATTGTTTCTGAAAAGTAGGATTTTCTTCAAAATATGGGAATTGTGTGATGTTGAACCACATGGAAATTTGAACTCCTATGATCATAACATCAACAGGAAATAATAAAGGAAAAGATAAGAAGAAGTCAAAGAAAAATCATGATGGAGTCACTCTGTTGTAGGAGACAGGAAGACAGGGTTCAGAACCTGAATGATGTATCCAAATTGAGATGTTTATATGCAGATTTTTATGCTCTCATTGATATTCAATGAAAGTCTGGTCAGCACAGCCAGGTGTCAACCAGCTAGTCAGTCAGTCCCCAGAAGACAGCTTCGGAGGGAGCTGGAACTCATTTCGGTACTCACTAAAAGCTCTTGTTTCCTTCAGAAAACTTTTCCAATGAGTTCAATAATCTGATGGAAAGCACTGAGTAAGTACAGGCCACAGGCTATTGTGAGAAATCTCCATCTGTATTAGAAAATTGCATTCAACTTTGATTTTTCTCTGATACTGTGTTACAGAATGACCTTGTGTGATATATTAAAAATGTCTATCCTGACAAATATATTGGTTACATTTACAACGTATACTCATCATGATATGAGGAAGATTTCTGTGTTTTGTATCTGAAAAACTGTTTGGGAATAACTTATGAGACTTCTAATTGACCTAAGCCAAAACTGTCCAAGAACTACTGAATAAGCACAGCCTGGATCCAGTGATGGAGAACGTTGCCTTGCCCTTTTTAATTTGCTAGTTTAGACATAGAGAGGAAGTATGTGTAGTCATTCAGAAAAGCACTAATTTTCAGTCTGCGAATGTCAAAACTACAAATGTATTAAAAAAAAATTGGATATACTCTTGGAAAATATCCATTGATGGACATTAAATACAGATAGTTTTGGTTCTTAAAGGCTCAAGATCAGATTGCTGGAATTTAGCACAATGTGGCAGTGAAAGAATCACTCAATATTTGACAGGGTTTTGGTGTTCTTAGATGCATCCACTGCTGACCTCTGCAGAAGCTGGGAGGCTGGGCCTTCAGGTTGATGATGTATAGCCATTCTTACATAGTTTTCTAAGAAAAATAGCTTTTCTAACAGAAGAATTATCAACTTTATCCACAGACTGCTTTCTCTCAAATTACAATATATTTCTATTAAAACAGTAGGTTTATTTACAGATATATTATATTACATGACAAAATATTTATCCATTGCATAAATAAATAAATAGAGAATAGAGAAAAGAAAGGAGAGGAGGGAAGAATGCTATTTGAAAGGATTCTGGGACACAGAGTAAAGTACAATGATCATTTGGATAACAGCAACTGCTTTGGGGTGGCTTCTCTGAAGTGTCTATGTGACCTGTACATGATCTATCTGCCAGAATACTGAGAAAAAGCTGGTAATTTCAATATTTCTTTAAGCCTCCAGCAAAGTAAATGGAATGCCCACTTTTTAAAAAATATTTCCATTCTTGCTTCTTGAAAACATCACTCACCATCTTTGTTGATGTCTCACATAATGTGATCATCTGGAGATATCAAGAGCTCTTCTGGCATTAGACTTTAAACTGGGGTTGTATTATTCCACTGCTTATTTAAAAAAAAAAAAAAAAAAAAAAAAAGCCAAAGCATGGATATGTAAAGTGAACAGCTTTTGTTATTGATTCCATTATGATAATCCCTACTCTAGTTTTTAATGTAAAATAATGAATCATCACCATCTTATTGTAAAAGAACATGTTCTTTCAGCACTGGCATGATTTTCATGGCAAGAGCCCATTTATTCTGAATTGTTAGTATAAACTTCAGTGCATTTTTATGATTAGACTCCTCTTCAGAAGGTTTATATTGTATCTTGCTGGCAGTAGAATTGATGAAAAGCTAGAGATATTTTCAAAAAACAGATCTTCATTGTATGCTTGTGATTGATGCCTCTCCATTCCCGTGGAATAAATGCATGAATTTACCCATTGCTGTTTTTGTCATGGGAGACTGCCTAATGGTTACACATAAAAATCACACCTGCATGTTTTGCATAACTTGACTAATTTAATTCAATATATTTTTTTTGTATCATTTGTCATACTTGCATCTCAAGAACCTTCATTCCAATACAAAAAAAAAAAAAAAAAAAAAGGGCTATCTACAACACTGACCTAATTTGCCAAGTTTGCATGTGTTTATGTGGGAAATTCTCATTACTGTAGAAAGCTATGGCTGCAGGACTCTACAGCTAATAAGGAAAAAAGGGTCCTGGAAGTAAAGATAAAGCATAAGACAGAAATAAGTTACTCAGATTCTGGTCTAAATGGCTTCATCAGAATCTTGGATCAATTCCTGGAGATACACGAGAGCACATCTGCTTTGATACTGAAATCCAAGTGCCCCTGATGTTTGCAAATCTGCAGCATACTGCCTCCATATACTTCGATGCCCATACTCTCTTACAACATTCAAAGAGGTACTATGAACCATCCAATGGCTTGTGGAAATCCCTGACCTAGCTCTAAATGAGTCAGAAACAATAAAATGATTGCAGTGTAATCTTTTGTTCCATGTTGGGTAGCATGAATACATACATTTTCCCTCTGGGATCTGAGCTAAAGGTCATGTGAAGTATCATAACCAGACATGCAGCCTGGGACAACATACTTAGGACTAGTCCAGGTGCAGCTCTACCTGAGTTTGTGTTATTCCCTAGCCCTCACATACAACTGCCAATTACCCAGACAGCAAGCCCTGCAGTACTCAGACATGGAATGGTTTTCCTGTCAATAGTAGGATAAATTGTACCCAAGCACTCAGACCTTCCTTAATACCTACTACTGGCTATCCATTGTCACAGGAGGGCTGAAATCAGTTTACCTGCCCAAAAGATGGCAGAAACACATTTTAGCATTACAGGCATATGAAATACGAGGTGGTTGTAGGTTGATGCTAAGAAATGAATTGCTCAGACATCGAAGCCAAAGCTGTTGAGCCACAGGAGGCTGATGTATCTGTCTTAGATACAAGTAGGGGAGAAAGAAACTAGATATCTCAAGCTCTCAGCCAAGGGCTCTCAAGTGACACAGCTTTTCTACTCTCTGCCTGGGGTTGCTCAGGAAGTTCCTTTGCATTTTCATATTATTTTCCGGGTACTCTATGAAGAGAGAGAGAATACATGATTCAGTGGTGAATCCTGGGTAGCAAGCTAAAAGGATTGAGCACTGTAACACTGATCAAGAATCTTAATCGTCTTAATTACAACTGAGCTATCATCATCAGTACAGCCAGAAGCGAATGGTGAGGACTTAGGTCAGACCAACAGAGCATAAACATGTTTTCTGTTTTCTTGTCTCTTCCACCCTTCTCCTCCCCCCACCCTAAATGCTTTTTCGGTGTCCAAGCCATGCTTACCCTTCATCAAATTTTCAGAAATATATTAAATCTGATTGAATTTGACAGGTTCTGAGTTAGGAAATCACTTGCATACAGAATAGAATACTGAAAATCTAAATCAGCTGTATTAATTTCTGAATGTTCCAATCCAGGTGATCTTTTTGTTGCCTGTAGAAAAGGCGCAGAGAAAACTCTTTGGCTTAAAAAGATTTTGAATCCAGGAAAAGTAAATAAAAACATGTTTTATATTATTTGTTCGATGTCATTAAGATAATTAGGAAAACAAAGAAGGCATATCAGAGGATAAAGAATCAACATTTCTGTACTGAATAAGAACATATAACGATTATTTGCATACCTCATGTACAAATGTAGTTACTCTTTTCCAAGTTTTCTCCACCCCATGGTATATATGTACAGAATCAATCAATAGAAAATGTGTGAGATGCTGAGACACATCCAGGGAGCACATATGATCATAGAAACTCAGAAGCATTCCTGATATTTTCTGTTCAGATTGTTCAAGAACGGCTCCTAGTTTGCCCATGAGTCCAAGTGCTTGAACTCCACAATGGACTCAAAAATAAGATTTTCTCTTTGAAGGAGTCCTAGAGCTCTCATGAGGACTTACGGAAGTAAACACAGAAAGAAAGGATATTTCTAAATCATGGACTGAAAGGAGGGGGGGAGTGATGTGAAGACAATGAATAATGCATGAGAAGAATGACAGTAGCAGAGGGTCATCAGATCCCAGTGAAAAACTAGATAACATGAGATTCTACTTGTTTTTGTTTGTTTTGTTGTTTGCTTTATTTCAAGAAGGAACACTTTTTCTTTTTTTTTTTTTTTTTTTTTCAGGATGTGTCTCCAGGATATATATCCTAAACAGATGAGAGTGCCTATAAAAATCGCAGTGACGTATAATGGGAGAATATAATAATACATAATTTGGAGAAGAAAAGGCTCTAGGGAGACTTCATTGTGGCCTTCCAGCACTTGAGGCAAGCGTATAAACAGGAGGGGGAATAATTGTTTACATGAGTTGATAGTGATAGGACAAGGGGGAATGGTTTTAAACTGAGACAGGGGAGGTTTAGGTTAGATATGAGGAGGAATTTTTTCACTCAGAGGGTGGTGACGCACTGGAACAAGTTGCCGAGAGATGCTGTAGATGCACCACCCCTGGAGGTATTCAAGGCCAGGCTGGATGTGGCTCTGGGCAGCCTGGTCTAGTGGTTGGCAACCCTGCCCATGGCAGGGGGGTTGAAACTAGATGATTTTTGCGGTCCTTTTAAACCCGGGCCATTCTATGATATGATTCTATGACAATAATTTAGTTTGGAAGGGACCTCTGGATATCATCTGATCCAAGCCTCACCCAAAACATAGCCAACTTCCAAGTTAAATCCAGCTCCAAGTTTAAACTAGGCTACCTGGGGAAGCATCTGAGTCAATTTTCCATTGATTCTTCAGCCTCTTCTTCCCAACCAGCCCTGCAGAAAACACTAGAGGTTCAACTGCCTCCTTGACTTTTGTCCTTCCAGCTGTTTAACACATTTCTCACATACACATCTCATTCTACATCATCCTTCAGAGCTGCCTACATTTCTGGTCTTTAGTAAAACACAGTACTTAATTAATGTGGTCTGGATCAGACAGATACGCCAACAGACTCTTTCAGTACAGCTGTTTGGTCTAAGTACATAAATATATATAACCACAGGTGGCTATAGGAACAGGTAGTTTGTGATCTTAGACTGTGTAAAAACTGCAAATAGTTCCTTCCCTAGTGTTATTGCTTCCCAGGCAGTGCATACTAAATGCTTCGAGACACCCACTCTATTTTTATTCTTCTATGCTGTCCAATTTACTCCAGGATGGATATGCACATTATAGATGGGTGGCCATCAGGGCATAGCATCCAACTGGTAATGCTCTAGCAGTCCTCTGCTACCAGACTGCATGCTCTCTGCAGTCGCTGTCCACTCTTTCACTAACTACATTTCAGCTTCACCTCTGCAGAAGTATATCGCCAGAAGGTTTCCATTCACCTCCCCACCTCTGATCCTTTGGTTCTCACTTTTTTTTTTTTTTTTTTTATACTGGAAGAAAAGGAAGGAATAAATTGCTTACAAATAAAAACGTTCAGTTAAGAAAGCCCCACAGAGAGTGCACTCAGTGGGAGCAGCTCCCCTAGTAATCTATCTGCAGTAACGGAAGAAAACAAAAGTAGCAGCTGCTGACTCTTTTCTGATGGTCACTAACAAGCTCCATTCCATCTCTTTCAGAGACAGGTGCAAATTAACCCCAATTACCTGTACAGAAATGGCAGAGGAGCTGCTTTTAGTGGAGGGTAGAATTTGAAAGTAGAAATGCACCTGTGGTTCAATTCCTCTCGATGGAAATTAACAGGGACTATGTGTCTGCAATGAGTGCAATGTTCATGAGCTCGTTAATCTCATTACAATTATTTCTAAAGGTGGATGAATTTTTCTGATAGATGAATGTGTATAAGTAAAAACTTTCTTTGGACATATACTGATGAAGTTAGTGTTAGAAACATGAGAAATGGTTGCATGCAAATTGCTGGCATGATTTTGCCCAATAGGAATGTTTATTATATTATTCTCCTATATCAGCTAGCTAGGATGTGTGTGTCTGCATGTGTGTGCATATGAACAATTCAGTTATTTTGTAAAGATTCTCTAGTCAAAACCAGAACAATTAATATCTATGCACTATTTGTGCCAACACTGAAAGAGAAACAGAAGCTCTGAGTATCCTTATTGATTCCTGCAGTGTTTGGTCAATATGACCTTGTGAAACATTCTCTGCAAATCATAGAATATATTCTATGCAATAAGTGAAACTTGCTTGATTTCTACGAATACTTGAATATTACCTTTTTAATGTGTGCCAGTTACCATCTGTACTTGCTGCAAAAATCATTTCCTTAGGAACTGTTGGAGCATGTCCAGAGGAAGGTCATAAAAATGATCTAAGGGATGGAACGCCTTCCCTATGAGGACAGGCTAAGAGAGCTGGGGGTGTTCAGCCTGAAGAAGAGAAGGCTCCAGGGAGATCTGTAAGTGGCCTTTCAATATCTAAAGAAGGACTATAAAAAAGAAGGGGACAGACTCTTCAGCAGAGTCTGTTGTGATAGGACAAAGGGAAATAGTTTCAAAATAAAGGAGAGGAGATTTAGATTGAATATAAGGAAGAAATTTACAATAATGGTAGTGAGGCTCTGGAACAGGTTGCCTACTAATCTCTGTAGACAGAATATTTTCACTGAATCAGTAGCCTAAACGCTTCTAGGCCAAATTGCCTTCAGCACTTATTCAATGCTGAATTCAGCTACTTTGTACCTGATGTCAGAGAGAGAAATCAATAAAACTTGCACTACTAGGAACAGATGAAATATGAACAGAAGATCCTTTCTGTGCTTAAGAATAAGTCACACAAATATCTGAGGAGCCGGAAATATTGTGTGAGTAAGAGAAGTCTAAAAGAATTTCCTGGCTACTGTTTATTCAACAAATATAAAAATAATAGGTTGTGTTTTAAAGGAGCAAAATATGAGACAGACTGACATATGGTGATGATGTTATAGCCTGAAGCTCTAATCCTAGAATTATGGTAGGGAAACCCTGAAATTGGAGTGTCTTTTTTATTCTTCCAACTCCAATAATTTACCTCTAAAGTTCATGTAGTATGGTGATTTTTGCATGAGTAGAAGTCTCCAAAGGCCTTACTTTCCATGCTGCTGTCTCACAATGTCTTTTGCAGGCTTGGTCTGGAAATTTGCAGCACCCAGTTCTTCCATGGTTTCATTGCTAAAAGTTTGGTTTGCTGGTGGACAGCTGTAATCGTCTAACAATTTGGAGAAGAGCTGTATGTGCTTATTGCACTGAAAAAAAGCTATCTTTATGTATCTGCTTTGTTGCTGGCTGTATATCTTTGTAAAATACAGTGCTGACAACTTTAGAGAGTGGTGCTTTTGGAAAGACAGTAGTAGTTGAAAGGCTGAATGAGTAGTTACATTTCTGTTTTCAGAAAGTTTAATTTGCAGGAAACAGCCTAAAATTTCCAAAGTAACCTGAGAACATTAGTATGGTTCTGTTTTCTTTTTGTGTTTATCAGTCTGCTTGTTTGTTTGTTTGTTTTGTGTGTGAGTCCAGTTTGATATGTCTTAAAGTGGGCTTGTTCTCAAAGAGGGACGGCTCAGCCCATGCTGGGATAAAATACAACAAGACTCCTTTCATCCTTCAAATCAGATGCTCACAAATTCATTCATCTCAAATTACATCTCTTCTTTTTTTTTGGATAAGGTCAAGAATCTCATAAATCTTGAAACTGGCTTGGCTAATTTCATTGAAGCTGAATGTAGAAGATATGTGTCACTTGGCTCATTAGGAAAAGCAAAAGAAAACCTTTGTTGCCATTTGGCTGAGTAAGAAATACCATTCATGATGTTGAAGAAAAATACCTTGGGTAGGAATGGAGCAGTCTTGCCAGCTTTCACAATATTGTATGAGACTTCTGAAATGCTCAGCTATGCCAGCACATCATTTTCTTGTGAAATTCACCTACATTGGGAAATGGAGGAGAAGGAAAGGCAAAGAGGAAGAAAGATGAGGCAAAGTATGGAAAGAAAGGCATGGAAAGATAGAGTATTGATATGGATAAAAAAAAAAATAAAGCTTACATGCTAAAAATAACTCTAAGCAAAAAATACCAGCATGTATTATTTTACAAATATATTCTATTTGCTCCCATTTTTTTCCTATTTTTTTTATAATTAATGAATTCCTGATTATTTTTTCTCTCTGTGTTTAACAGTATTTAAAATCTAAAACTAATAGACCAACTAGAACCCATCAAATAAACTTCAAGAAGAGTTTCAATTTGTAGGTTTTGAGATTTTTTCTTATCTACTTCCTCAAACTACTAAGAGATAATGAAAACTAAGGTCAATGAAGGGCTCTTAAGACATCTGAATCTGACAGAGGGTGTTACTTTTCAGACAAAGTAATAGGTTTCTCCAAGCCTTTCCAAAGACAGATGTTATTAGCACCCAAGTGGCTAGACAGTTGACAGCTAATTATGAGCTTTTTAACTCCTACAACTGACTAGACTAGCACATGCTAGTTATAACTTGTTTTGTTTTACAGTCCGATGCTTTTATTATTTACATGTGAAAAACAAAAGTGAAGAAACAACAACAACAAAAAACACCCAAGAACAACAGCAGCAAAAGCCATCACGAGACCTTAACTCTAATTTTTATTCTCCTTTCCCATTCTCATAGAGTTTTCTGCACTTAAAGTAAGAAGTAGAGTCTAGGTAAGATTTAACTTTAGGAAAGCATCCACTCTCTTCTATGAAATAATCTAAATGGCCATGTTTTTCCCCAGGATGAAAAACTTCTCTGTTTTAAAAGCCTCAATAATATGTCTGAGCAAGCGTGATTGCAGGTCAGAGACAACGTAATGGAAATCAGAGCTGTACCAGAAGTACCATTTCATTGCTGCAAGTACTGTCTGATTAATAAGGAACTTAATATATTCCAGAAAAACCACGAGAATCACAGTTCTTGGATTCAAGATGAGATTGTAAAAGACCATTACAGTCATTTCAAACTAATGAGTAATAATAAATTGTTATGAGTAATTCCAGTATCAGAATTCTCTAGCTTCAGCACAAGTTATTTTTACTTTTTTGATATGTTAAAAAGTCCCTTTGACTTGCGGAATCAAATTTTACAACCGAGACGGTTATAAAGCAGGTATGTTTATTCAGCAAAGCGCATACACTGGGTGCAAGGTGGGTAATCCCATCCTATCTTGCACACCAAAAACCAGAAAAGTTCCATATTTAAAGATCAAAAGTATACATATTAATTGCATTCCTAAAAGAGGGAGGGACTATTACAATTAATTCCGAGAAATCATTAATACATGCTCCACCCCAGAGTCACACCCCTTGAGCATGTGTAGTGCCTCCTGGTGATCATCTTTGGGGATCGTGGTGATGAAGGCTGTATCTTTTCCTCACTGTGTACTCTTGACCTTGGCACGGTTGAGGAGGGGGATCTGGCTTCAGCTGGTTGCTGGGAGCAGCAATCAGGGGGATAGTGGTTAAAAATAAGTTGAACATGAGCCAGCAGTGTGCTCTGGCAGCCATAAGGGCCAGCCATACCCTGGGGTGCATAGGACCCAGCACTACCACTGGGCGAGGGGAGGCGTTATCCCGCAATGCTCTGTGCTGTGTGGCCTCACCTCCAGCACTGGGTGTGGTTCTGGGTGCCACAATATAAGAGGGACATAAAACTACTAGGGAGCATCCAAAGGAGGACTACAAAGATAGCAAAGAGTCTAGAGGGCAAAGTGTATGAGGAGCAGCTGAGGTCCTTTGGTTTGTTCAGCCCAGAGCAGTGGAGGCTAAGGGGAGGCCTCATGGTGGCCTGCAGCTCCTCACGGGGAGAGGAGCTCTGCTCTCTGATGACTGCGACAGGGCTCAAGGGAATGGCATGGAGCCATCAAGGGAGGGTCAAGGTGGGGGTTAGGGAAAGGTTCTGCACCAGAGGGCTTTGGGCATGGAACAGGCTGCCCAGGTCAGTGGGCAAGGCCCTGAGCTGCTGGAGTTCAAAGAACATTTGGACAACAGTCTCAGACATGGGGTTTGAATGCTGGGTGTTGCTGTATAGAGTCAGAAGTTGGACTCAGCACTGCCTGTGGATCCCTTCCAACTCACGATATCATATGATTCTTCTGCTAAATTTAAAAAGTGCCCTCAACTCCTATTTGATGTTGGTGGCCATAGAATATTTCATTAATATGTTTAGACTTTTGACCAAATGCAAATTCTTTCTCTCTGTTTATATAAATAGTTCTTAATTTCGCTGTTTATTTCATTGTTATTATTTTCCCGGTCAAATGAGTATTCTTTATAATGGAATGTCTTCAAAATTATGGAAGAGTTAATTATCTTGACAAGTAATTCTAACTCTTCAAGATTCCCAGTTACTATTTTACATTTTATATGAATCGATATTTCTCTCCTACTTGATTTTGTTTATTTCATTTTACTTGAAGGCATTAAACTTTTTAAAATTCTAAGAAATTAGGTTCTGGTGATATGAACTGTTTGCTCAAACACCTTCTGCATCCTTGAGTCTGTATAAGACTTTAAATTTTAGTATTTTACTTGTCAGTGCATAGATATCTAAAAGGCATAATTTCTTATTTGCTTATACTAAATTACACTAGCTGGTTCTTGAGCTATTAACAGATTAACTTGTATATCTGTTATATGTTACATAATATATTATTACAGATAATTTTAATCATAACACTGTTGGGAATTTTGCTACTTAAAAATATATCATCTCTAGAGATTGATAAATAAATGGAAAGAACCCTCAGCTGAATTTATTATTTGGGCAAAGTAACAGAAAACAACACTCTAGAAAGAGAATTTCACTTCAAATATTATTTTTCTTTAAAAAAAATGATTATGAGTATAGGCAACTATATATAACATTATATATGTTAATGAATATTAACAAAAATGCAAAACTTTGCTTCTGTTGATGTCTTTATTATCTAGGGCATCTTACTCTGGGGAGAAAAGGCAGATGTCACATAAAATCCCTTCAGAAATAAAGCCTAGTACATATCAGCTAAGTAAATTGTAGCTAATTAAAAGAAGTAAATTAAATTTGTATTTTTTTTTTTCAAGCCCTTAACCTAACCAACTCAGAGTGGCTAATGTCTATATAATGGACTCTTCCTACCCTCAAATAGAGGACTGTACCTAAGCCACCTATTGAAAAGGGTTTCTTGTTGCAATGAATGTTTTATTATCCAGAATGGAGTTGGGAATGTTTTGAGAAACACCTTGTAAACTTGAGAAAGGGTTGTGACTGGGTCTTACCCAGCAGGTTCCCAGTGTGGGCAATCCTGTTCCAGCACCCAAGATCACACTGCATGAAAAACAGTGTTTCATTTGCAGGTTTACCTGTTCCTGTAGAAAAATATATTCCTGCACATCAATTTCATTTCAAGCTCACAAATATCTCCCCCAGAAGATGCTCATGGGATGTTCACTGCTGTTAACAAACAAGTGATTTAGATGGAAATAAGATTAGGAAGTAGAATAAGAATGGGAAAAAATCTCAAAAAAGACATGATCATTTCTAAGGTGTCTCCGTTTTACTTCTCTTCAGCCATTTGTGGAAAAAGAAATGATGAAACAGCTATTTTTGATGCCCTAATATGTGTTGTAAGACAATAGACATACTGTTTTTTCTCACAGAAGTAAACTCAATCATTAAAGAATGTAGTACAAATTTTACATCAACTTGCTGGCTGCATAGCAGCTGAGATGTAAGAGAGCTATTGACCTATTTATGATTTTCTCTAACTCATTATTTTGTCCATCTATCAGCCATATAAGGAAAAATAAATTCATGTCTGTAAATATCTTGAAATCTGTGAGAAAATTCAGAGTTTTGTCATTTTAAACATGCTTGTCATTACATCATCTTACATGTTAGAAGGAATATAGTCTCTGTGGCACATAATCTTACACACAGGTGAATGGAGTTAAATCCAGCTGGTGACCAGTCATGAGTGGTGCCAGGTCCTGCACTTTGACCACAACAACCCCAAGCAATGCTTTGGGAAGAGTGGCTGGAAGACTGAGTAGAGGAAATAGATCTGGGGGTATTGGTCGATGCTTGGCTGAACATGAGCCAGCAGTGTGCCCAGGTGGCCAAGAAAGCCAGTGGCATCCTGGCTTGTATCAGAAATAATGTTGCCAGCAGGAGTAGGGAAGTGATCATCCCTCTGTGCTCAGCCCAGGTGAAGCTGCACCTTGAGAACTATGTTCAGTTCTGGGCCCCTCCCAACAGGACACTGAGGCCCTGGAGTGTGTTCAGAGAAGGGCAACAAAGCTGGTGAGAGCTCTAGAGCACAAGTCTTATGAGGAGCAGCTGAGGGAGCTGGAACTGGGGGAGAGGAGGCTCAGGGATGACCTTATTGCTCTCTACAGCTAACTGAAGGGAGGTTGTGGTGAAGTGGAGGTCAGCCTCTTCTCCCATGCAACTAATGATAGGACTAGAGGGAATGGCCTCAAGTTGCACTAGGGGAGATTCAGGCTGGACATTAGGTGCTGAAATGAGCTGCCTGGGGAGATGATGGAGTCACTGACCCTGGAGATATTCCAGAAATGTTTAGATGTTGTACTAAGGAACATGGTTTAGTAGGAAATATTGGTGATAGGTAGTCAGTTGGACTGGATGATCTTAGAGATCTTTTCCAACCTTGGTGATTCTGCGATTCTAAAAAAATTGGTGAACTTATGTTATTACTGTCCTTAGAGCAATCAGTTCTGCTGAGTCCCAAATTACACAACTGAGTTTCCAGAGTACTCATAATTATGATACTATTAATGTGAAAACTCAGTGATACACAAAAAAATGATATTAAAGTTATCTTTATTCTGACCAAATTTTCCTTCAGTTTATTTTGCAGCTAATCTTTTTTCATTATCATTATTACTAGGTTATATCTCTTTATTTTGCTTTAGACACAATTACCCTGAAAGTTATAATTTCATGATAAGTCAGCTCACTGCCCCCTAATATAATGACTGTGTAGCCATTAACTGATTTCCTTTGGATGCTCTTAGTATTTTTAAAGATAAACATGTTTTTACCTGTTTGTGGTCGTGCAACTCTCCAGAAATCCAAAGAGAAACCTATCTCTGTAGGTCAAATGGCAGATTTCATTTTCACATTCAGCAATCCCACAAGTAAATCAAGGTTTCGTGAATGAAATGGTGACATTTTGTCATGATTCCTAAGGAATGGAGAAGAAATTGAATGTAAAATCAGTGTAACCCCCAGGTGAACATAGCCTTATGTTTATGCAACTATTCCACTGACTGTTAACTAAGTTATGATTATGGGTTTTTAGGAAACATCAACTGTTTCAAAATTTAAGACCAGTGCTGATACATTTTATGGGATAACCTAATCACACAGGATTGAATTATCTGCTGAACAAATATATCATGGAGCAGTGAAGAATGCACCTGTTTTTAATATTTCTCTTTGGTGTGCTGGGATGTCACAATTAGTATCATAGTCTGG
Organism: Numida meleagris; assembly: GCF_002078875.1. Taxonomy (NCBI): domain Eukaryota; kingdom Metazoa; phylum Chordata; class Aves; order Galliformes; family Numididae; genus Numida; species Numida meleagris. Next base: position 78,958,252 of record NC_034411.1, on the reverse strand, counting down.
ATTCGGATAGGCATCACACTCATCACAATCTACAATCATTTACATTATATGTTGGCATGATACTTAATGATCCATGTCAGCAAGCATGTTATAGGTGTGTTTAGGTAATATACATACATGAAATTTGACATTCCAGGTCTCTAAGAGTTCCCATTTAAAATCTGGAGAGAAATAACAGTCAGATAAAGAAAATAATAGTGGAATGAACAAAATAATAATGAACAGACTTTTAATGAATGTCTGTCACAACACATCAGCTGCTATCTTATTGACCATGTAGCCAAAGGGCTGATACTTGAACTACTTATCCTCCAGAACAAAGTTAATAAACTGAGCATTTATAGGGTCAGGACCCCTTGCTCGCATTCTTTTACAACTGTCTTGGGAGCTATGGATTCCATGGGGTTCATGTTTTCAGCAAATTTCCATGACTTTCAACATATTGAGATGTTTGTGTGTGGCTGGATGTGAAAGTAATCAGCTGTGCTAACTTCACTAAGAATCCTTGAGTGCTGCCAAATTAAACTCCAGGCTGAACAGACAGTTGATAGAAGTAATTCAGCCACAAAATTCCCTGGTAAAATTGTTCAGATTTTAGTTATGTTCATATATTAAGTATTTAGCTCCTTTGTTTCTGGTGCCATAAATAACCACAAGAACTACCTTTCTTCCATAAGAAAGGATGAAAGAAGGTACTTAAGAACTATGAAATTCATCAGGATTTCTTATGTCTCTCCTTCATGTGACAACTATCATTTTTGAGGGGGATTGCTCTTCTCACAGAATGTCTGTAGTAAAATAGGATTTATTTTTCCTTTAAAAGAATGTTAATGACACTCCTTTTTTCAGTATGTTCCCATTAATTTTATGAATCACCCAGAATATTAGAAAAAACAATACTTCTGATTTATCTATTAGTTAGTCTTTGTGACAGGAAGAATAATTTGTATATGATATTATTTTGTACATTACTCCACAGCAGTATCGCTCAGGACAGATTCAGTTTGGTATCGTGAAGTGAAAAGCTCTATATTTTGCCACTGCAAAGAGCTGAGTATTTTAATACTCAGATAACTCTAAATGAACAAAGGTTGAATTAATGTCCCTTAATTTTTGTTTTCTTAAAATTTAAGAATGCAATTTAAGGTAGTTAACTCACTTTATAGTAATAAACAGAGATCCTCAAAAAGCATTTGTTTTGGAACACATTAGGTATTTATTTTAAATTACAAATTGATCTGATTTACTGTCCAGAGATGCCTATTGCATTAAAGGACTATAAGGTTTGAGTTGGACTTGAAATTAACTTTTATATTTGATTGGGCAGATGAATCCCTCAGCACCAGTTGGTATGCTTTTGTTCTGGGTGAGACTATTTTTGAACTATAAGCCAATGGGTACCTTAGGAAAGACTTGTTATTACAGATGCTTTCATAGAATCATAGAATCATAGAATGGATTGGGTTGGAAAGGGACCCCATGGATCATCAAGTTCCAACCCCCCTGCCACAGGCAGGGCCACCAACCTCTAGATCTGGTAGTTGACCAGGTTGCCCAAGGCTCCATCCAACCTGGTCTTGAACACCGACAGGGATGGGACATCTGCAGCCTCTCTGGGCAGCCTGTTCTGGCACCTCACCACTCTCTCTGTGAAGAACTTCAAACTGACATATAACCCAAACCTTCTGTCCTTGAGCTTAGCTCTTATTCCTGTTCCTATCTGTATCCTTGCTTTATAATTATTCTTTCAGTGAGGTAGTAGTAATGGATCCAGAATATATTCTTGCCGTGTAATATTATGGATGTACGTTTGGTCTTCTGAGATTCATTTCTCATACTAGGAAAACTGAAGTAGTATGAGTCGAAAAAATCTACTTTTATGTCTGAACCATTATTCAATACAGAATCAATTTTTTTCCTCTCACAAAATGCAGCTCCATCAAATATGAGTTATAATTTTTTAGTCCTTCAGGGCTAGGTTAAATGGGGCGCTGGGCAACCGGATCTAGTGGCTGGCACCTCTGCCCATAGCAGAAGGTTGGAACTAGATGATCTTTAAGGTCCCTTCCAAACCAAGACATTCTATGATTCTATGTTTCTGTGATTCTGTGATTCCATGATTCTATGATTCAATGACTGAAACTTCCAAATTAAGTAACATCAGGAGATAAAATACCAAATCAAATCTCACTTGGTTGCCACTCCTTCAGCCCATTTACCCATTGAATCTGTCTGGGGACGGGCAAGATAAAGCATTCCTTAATGTTGTGCTACAGTGTTTTCTGTGCCTGAAGGAATGTCATGTGTCCAATGTTATTGCTAGTTATTACTACTACAAAGCAAAACTCCTCTCTCTTTGGCATAGTGTGGTTCTTTTGGTTTGACAGACAGAGCGAATCTTCTGAAATCTGACTTGATGCAGCAGTTAACACTGTAAAAATTTTATTTATTTTTATACTCAATGTGCTGTTTGTGATACGTAAAATTTGCTGCTGTATCACTGAGCCAATAAAACAGAAATTCCATAACCTAATCATTTTTTGTATTACTCATTAATTCCACATAGTAAATGGGAGTAATAATGTGCTTCTGATGGAACCTCGCAGAAACACAGTGAAAATTTATTGTTATAAGCTGCAAACAATGTCAGAGACACATAGCTTTAGTCAAATTAGGCATGCTGGGTGATCGAAACTTGAAAAAAAACCAAGAAAGTGGAAACAGAATCTAATAAGGATTTCTCCCATTGCACTTTAAATTATTTATTGTCCTGTTTTTTAGCCCAATATCCCTCCCAGCTCCCTTACAAACAGTCTGACAAAATTTATTTCATGTAGGTTTGTTTTACATCTTCTTGCAGTGCTTATTGCCAAGGAGCGACAATAAAAAGTAGATGTCCAGATAACTGCATTTTGATTAAGAGGTTAGAAGTATATGGATCTTAAGAACTGGCAATAGGAAAGAGGGCCACGTTGTAACGGAAACTGAGATCCTTTTATTCTCTTCTCTTCCTATGTCTCCTAGTTTTGGCTTGTGGTTCAAAGTTTAGATTCATAATTGTTCAAATTCCTTGTCCAAGCAAGTTCACAAAGTGTGTGTTTGGAAGAAGTATGCAAGCCTGAAGTGATGTACAAAGTCCAACTACATGGAATTGTAGGCTCTTCTGGCTTTAGATTTTGTTCTTTTATTGAATGAGCAGGATCAGCAAGAGGAAAGCCTACTCAAGGATATGTTGCTAGGGTAGCCAGGATCTTGGAAAACAGTTATCACAGGGGGTTTGATTATGTCTCAGGATTTGGCTGGATATCAATGAATCTAAGATTTGGGTTTTTATCATGGTTATGTGTTCAGTCCTAAACAATTGAAACTTTGAAACTTCAACCATTTCTCTTGGCAACGTTATGTTGTCAATCAGCAACAAGATACCACTGAGAAGGAAGATGCTTTGAGCTTGTTATCTTCTATGTGATTGAGTTTATTGACTGCACTGGTGCTGACCCTTATCCCAAGGTAAAAGGAAAGCAAGAAACTGGAGGAAGAATGAAAAAGAGAAGGACTGAAAATAACATAATGGGAGAAAGGAAGAAATTATGATAGAAAGATGACCATGAAAAAGATGTTCTATTTTTTTCTGATTGAATGTGAGGTTTACCATATGGGCTTCTTTGATAAGAACAGTCATAGCACTGGTGATTAGGTCAAAAGTATCCTTACCTCAGAAAGTGCTTTAAAATGTGTTTTCATCATAAATACATGAAGAAAGTATTTTCTGTTTCTGAGCTACACACAAACATTAATACCTGGTGAATGGAATATTGATCTCATCTCCCTGGTCTTTTTGGCTCACATACTGAACTGCTGCCCCTGGTAATTTAAAATTCAGAAAGGGAAGCAAAAGTGACATAACAGTAGCAGACTCTGTTCTGATACTGAAATTGGATTAGCATGCTATCCTTACATAAATCTGTAAAGATAACATGCTTGCAAACTGACATTTTGAGGAGAGTTTGGAGTTTTTTAACTGTCATCATCCTTAGTCCTAAGAAATCTCCAATTTCCTATATTGTATGAAGTCCCACTGCAAGTTTTTATTCACATATTGCATTTTATTTTTTTATCTAAGCTGTGAGGCATTAGAAAAGTATGATAAAGTATTTTTATGATAGTATTTACTTAAGACCAGCTGCTTTTCTTAGGTTTTTATGTTTAGTTACTTCTTTGTCTGGTTTATCCTTCCTTGGTACAAGTAATTGCTGTATTTTAAGAGTACAATGTTAAGAAAAATTGAAATGGGTACTGATTTCATACATTTTCTTGGATTATTAATTCTTTCTTGCCAAAAAGATTGTATTGCTTTAGTGACAATTCTTTTTCATGCAGTTTTTCAGTTGCACTGAAAACTGCCGCATTACTGTTTTTTTTTTAACAACTTTAAAATTCAGAATATCTGTCTCCTAGTTCTGTTTTCCTGTACTATGAAAACGTAAAGACTTCCTTTCAAAATGCAAGGACAAATCTGCAAATTTAGTAAAAGAATACCTCAGCACGTAAGTAATCCCACTGAAGTTTCGATGTACTCTTAAATTCTATACTTTTACTAAAGATTCTGGGTAAGTTAAAATAAAAAATTTCTTAGATGCACTAAAAGGTACTGGATGCAATATCTCAGAAGTATAGTAAGCAACTCATATTGCTTTGCAAGGAGATTCGTTGATCTTTAGAGACCTTTGTTATTCTCATCTAAGGTGACAAGATACAGGACAATCTTGGCTTTAAAACAGATGGGAAGACAAAGCATTTTTCTCTGTGTATTTTAGGAAGATTCAGGGTATTGTATGCTATGGAAAAAAAGCCCATAGACTCATATGGACTCTATCAATAGGTTATATTAAATTTCTTACAGATTACATGTCAGGAGAAGGAATTAAATATGATGAGAAGTAGTATATATTTATGGGATTTATATGACTTTTATGCAAACTCACCCTGAAAGGTTAGGGTAGGAACTCTTAAATAACTTTATGTGAACTGGAAGCCATCAGTAAAGTAGCTAGCAGCAATACTTTTAAAGGATGTTTGCTGATTGACAGTCACAATGCTAGTACAAGATTTATATATACATTAAGCAAAACTAGTAGTACTAACATGAGGCTGTAAAAACATCTTGGCATTCATAATTGTAAAAACTGTAGGCAACTCAGCTGAAGTGGCTGAAAATATACATTAGAAGAATTGTAGCAGCTAAAAAATAAGCAGTGCCTTTTTAAAAGAACAGCTTTCAATAAAAAGCTGCAATTGCAAAATACTTAAATCTGTTTATAATTCCCTGACCTATAAAGTGGCAATAATAAATGACATGCAAAGGATTTTTCTCTTATTCCTATAGTTTTTGGCAAACAAATAGCTATAATGACTTTTCCAGGGCTATGTCTTTAAAAAAATCTTGTTAAATCGTATTTACACTACAGCTGGAGTTCCTCTGTGTAAATGCTTTACTGTTTAAACAGACTAATGCTCAGTTTGGTTGTGATTCATACTGAGAATTAAGAGGGAAAAAAAAGCTTTAATGAATTCCTGATATTTAAAGGATTAAAAAACAGCCCTTGCTGGGACTGTAAAAGACTAGAGAGCTTTAGAATTTCAATTTCTAAACCTTTTTGTATGTCTCTTGCTGACAGAAAACAACCACATACTGTAACCAGACCAACAGGAGAATTAAAAAAAAAAAAAGAGAATAAAACCCAAGTAAGAAGAAAAAGAAATGAGTAAGAATTTCTAGAAAACCCTTAGAAAACATTGTGCTTCTGGATTCTCTTAAATGTCTTCATCCTGACCATAGTCTCTGGCAACACTGCAGCTGGACAGCAGGGGCAGGACAGCAGCAGAAGAAACATCTTGCACATCTGCAGGGACTTTTTCAGAGACACAGCTGACAGCAAGGTGCCTAGCTCACATTTGTTTTCAAAAAGCCTTCCAAGTATCTGAGGGTCTATAAGATAATTTCAATTAGCTAGAAAGCTAGCTGAGCAGAATAGCTATGATAGAAGCTGGGGAAAGCTAGAAAATGCTCTTTCCTGAGACTGTAGCAGGATTCAGATTGTCCAGAGGCTGAGGCTTAGCAGGCAGAAATCTCGAGAAAACTAGCTGGATTGGCAACTTAAACAGCAGCTGAGCTGCTTGTTTCCATTTGATATGTGCAAAAGCCTCAAAATACTTTCCTTTGTTTCAGCCATGTCCAGCTTTTCATGCTCAGCTACTCTTTACAAAGAACAAAATCCAGCAGCTCAAGACAGATTCACTGCCCTGCTCTACTCATGATAAATGGAAGAAATAACGTCTTTCAGATCCTTCATGGGAATTTTCCCTGAGGTGTGGTGCGTGCCTAGGATTAGCACAACTGGCTGTTATTCCTATTTGTGCAGACTCTCTGAAGCAGTGGTAGATCTGGACGGTAGGAAAGTGGCTGGAAAACAATGCTCTCTGCCTATCCCCAGCTGGCATTTTCTTCTGAAGGATCATTTGCCAGCTGTCACAAAGTTAGCTTCAATTACATTTCTTTTTGATTTGTATAAATAAATATGTATTTTTTTTTGGAAAAGCATGGATTATGTAGGAGAATTCAGTGAACTCACACATAAAAACAATTATGATTAGGAATAATTTCTGAATTGTAGATGCTATTGCAGAATTATCTCAACCTGTGTGTCTTTCAGATTCAAAGAAGGAAAAAAGAGAAAAGATAAAGAACATTTCTTCAGGACCTGGCTTCATCATTCAAATAAAACACTTTATCGTATCCTTCTGCACCAGCAATTTGCTTAAAGAGAACTGCAAAGTTCTTGAAGTGCTTTGTCCTAAGACCTAAATGTGAATTCATTGTGGCACTGCCAGTCATGTAGTGTTCAGTCTCCTGGTAGCTGTGTGAGGATGAGGTTTCTAACCTTGTACCTCTATGGCAGCTCATAGTGTAAGGCATAGCCACATGTTCCTGGGGAACACATATGGGTGGTGCAAAATCAGGTGGGTTAATTTAATCACTACTTAAACATTTGATCTATACCCATACAATTTATCAAACAGGTAGATACAGCTAATGGTATTAGGTGCCCCATGAATTCCCGTTCCAATATCTTCAATACCTTCTGATTAAAAGTCAAGGTAGCTACAACCTGATTCTTGACAGCAGCTAGAACAGGGAACACTGTCAGTGATGTGATGTATTAAGAAACAATTTTAATGGTCATCTCAAAAATTCTTTCATTCACTGAGCCATTGCATTTCTTTCTTTATAAATTATTTTGTTAAGATGCTCTATAATCCAAAAATTTTAAATGAATTTTATACACTAAACTAATGGTTTTTACTAAGAAATAAATGAGTGAAAACTTTTTGTGTTCCTCAATGTGTGGGATAATTTGGGGATTTGGAGTTTTTTAATTTACTCCATTATTATTTCTGGACATTCAACATTTAAAAATTAAATAAGATATTTTACTAAAGACCCAAGTTGTTCTGCCTGAGAAATTCACTTGCACTGTAGTCAGTGTGCTTAGTCTATGAATTATTACATAATTGAAAGTTAAGTTTGTAAATTACTTGCTTACTCTGGTGTAGACATATTAACATTCCTCAGCGCCACTGGAAAAGTGGAGCATGCACCCCACATGTGGTCCCAGAGAGCTCTTTGCACGGCTTCTCCTGCTGCTGGGAATGCAGCATATGTTTCTCCTGCACCTGCTGCTTTGCTGTCTCTCAGGGACATACTGTTGCTCTTACATCATCTGCTCCTAATCTGTTTTCAACATCTGCCAAAAACTCAAGGATACATACAAGCTTTTCTCTGGGGGGATGGAAGTGAATACACTTTCTATCACATGAAATAGGTGCTTGCGCACACGAATTTTTAAATAACATATGTGTTACCATATGTAGCTTCTTCTTGGGAGAACTATGAAATCAGATCTGGACTGGCATCAAGGTCTTGTTAATGGGAGTTTTTCCATTGATCCTGATGGATCCTGGATGAGGCTCCATGGGAGAAACCAGCCTATGTTCAGATGGTCTCTGATAAATAACAAAGGCATTTCCAAGGTGGTGCTGCCATTCACGTACAGTCTTCTCTGAGTCAGGAGAGCAGCTACTCCTGAAAGAAAGCTATGAAAAGAAGAAAAGAAAGAAACGAGGTGCAAAAGCAGCGTGGTAATATATCTGAAATTTACAAACTACTGCCAGATTTTTTGCCTTTCGCTGAAAGTAAAAGCAACTGCCATTGTTAGATTTAGTAGCTGTTTACAAGGGTATAGAGACTCAGATTTAGTCCTGTCCCTAGGCACTGCTACTTCCCCTAAAGTACGCACCATCCTAGAGCTGATGGTAAAAAATAAAATAGCTCCAGTAGCGCTGTGCATTTTCTTTATATCATATGGCCATGAGTACCTTACTGTGAATCAATTTGTTGGAGAAGTACTGATAAAGTATCTTTTGAAGGTACATATGAACATGCTGAATGACATAAACTGCTGTGAAAATAAGATATTAAGCACTCTGCAGAACTCTACAGGCAGCTGCCACTGCCCCATGTCAAGAGGCTCAGTGGAGGTCCACCCTCACTCTGCTCCAGGACAGAACAGAGAAGAGTGTTCTAAAGCATTAATTTTTTTTTTAATTAATATATATTTTTAATTCAGCTACCAATGAAAATCACCTTTCAAAGGACATTTTTCTGAAGGTTTTTTCTTTCTGGTTAAAACTCCTCTCAAAAATCACTGGGGAAAGCCTCCTACTCCTCCCCTCCCTCACCCCCCCCCCCCCCCCCCCCCCCAAAAAAAAAAAAAAAAGACTAAACAGAGAAATTCAGCTGTTGTTTTTAATGCACAGCACAGCAATTTTCAGGTTTTAATTGCATTTAATTGCATGCTAGGAGACAATCATAGGATTGGGAAGCACTCATTTAAAATACATTTGCCCCTTGAAATTATTGAGGCTAAAGATTACAGCTGCTTCTATCCGGTCATCTGAAGGGATGAGAGAACACTTAGATATTTTGATGGATATCCATGGTCCACATCTGTGTTGACGAGTATGTTCTATTTAAAGAGAAAACCTGTGTTCTCCTCACTCCTTTCTTCATGTAAAATCTTTCTGAGCTTTTAAAGCACAGTAGGATCCTAAGAACAGTACAGCTTGAGTTTATTTCAACTGCAGGACCGTTGCTTGTAGCACTCACTTTTAAACTGAGTAAAAATCAGCATAAATAGGTCTAATGGCATATCTTCATCTTTAATGTAATTAAACTGCTGTCAAAAAAGAAATAACCATGGGATTTTTTCTATTTGTGAGTGCTTGTGTTCATGGTTACATAGACACACTTGCCCACATTTTATACAAATCAAAAATATTTATGCATTTAAACACAAGTGAGTGCATACATGCGCCACTACATTCCATGAAAAATCAAATATGCCTTATAGAAAGGAGAAGTGTGATATAATGGTAGTTAGCAACAGAGAAAAGACAAATGATCAGAATGCTTCACTTGACAAAATATTTGCTTTAGACCAAGTGGATCCCAACCTTCCCCCTGCTTGTGCCACCACCAGCAACAGTGACAAAGAACATTTCCAGCAACATCCAGGCCAGCAGCAAGGAAAAATTCTTGCCAGAACACAAACTGCAGGAAACTTCTGAAGACGTGCTACTATGTTCTCTTGGTGCACATGGCGGGAATCCAAACTACAGTTTCAGCAATGCTCTAAAAAGTTACCTTCAAAGATTTCTCATGTATTAACTATGTAAAGATGAAATTTGTTCCAGATCTGATGCCGCAGGACATGAAACAGTCTCAGGCAGGTCAATAGATTCCTGGAATGGTAACTAAAAGAAAGCAGTGTACAAACAAAATATCTGAAATTAAAATGAGAAAGAAATTAACATGAATCTCTGGAGTTGTGGAACTGTAGTAGTTCTCCTATGCAAAAGCCCCTCTCTCTTGTATTTGCAGAAGGCCTGAATTTCCAAGAGATTCCAGAAATCCAGGATCTCATGGATGGAAATACCTCTGCATAGTGCCTCAAGAGTATTTTCTCCTGATCCCTCTTTTTCTCTAACATGTACCCACAGACATAGACACTGAAGCACTACTATACCCCTTTACAGAGAGCCAAGACTGGGTACCTTTAAACAAATTATCCTATTCAGCCCTAACTTAACTTCTTCTTTCCCACCTTTGTGGGGAAGAGGTGTCGTGCATAGTGTCACAAGAGGCTGCCTTTAAATCTATTACAGCATTTTAATACATGCCTAAAATCCCTCTGCAAATATTCTACAACCTTTAAAGTAGTTATTGAGGAAAATATACAAGGCTGCTATTGTGCTCTGTAATGTCCGTATTTCTGGCTGGTCTAAACACCAGCACTCTGGAAAGGAACATCATGTAAGAAAATTTGAAAACAGCAATGAGGAACACGGAGTTCCAAGCCTAACTATCTCCAAAAATACTTCTAAAGCTGCTTAGTATGAGGGAGAGTTAAAAGAATGAGTGAAGATGAGAGTGACTGGCTGGAGGAGTGAGTTTTTCCAGACAATTAAGAGAAATATAAATAGTGTTTGTTTGTTTTTCAAAGAAAAATCCCATTCAATATCTCAAAGCCAGACACCCTCATAAATGGACCCACATAAATCACTCTCCTCCTCTCTCCCTTCCTCTGCGCCGTGATCCAGCACCCTGCCCAGAGTGACAGACAGCTCTTCTCCTGTACGGCCTCTGAGCCATGTCTCTGCTGGAGCTGTTTGTCTGTGGTGATTCACCCCAGGATGTGAACCAGGAAAAGCAGGCTAAACTGTCTCTCCTGGTAATGGGGAGGGGGGGGGATGTGACCCACGTGTTCCCAAAGCCTGTATATGTCTTTTTCTCTCTGTAAAGGAGAAATAACTGCAGGGCTGTATTTCTGGGTTTCAAAAGACCACGGAATTTTAAACATCAGGGATGTTTTCAATAAACACTGTAGATGTTTGGCTCGTAACCTTGTTCGGATTATGCATTTCAGTCTGCATACTGAGGAAATCTGTCTCCACAACATATGTCAGCAACCTGAGCAACTTTGTCTGTAGTGGTGCATCTTGAAATCTGCTGCTCTCCCCTTTTCTTGCTGCTGGCACTCATCACTGTCACTTGCCTTAATTCACCAGGCAGGTGGCGCGTTGAGGGGAAGAGGAGTGGGCTGTCAAAGGGTTAGCATGGCACATGCACTTACGATGCATGACCTTTCTGGAGCAGGTTGTCCCATTTCTTTCCTTTGCCTGTGCTGAAGCATGACAGGACTCCTGATTTTTAAGAACTCAAACAAACAATGAAGGCAAAATTTTTTTGCTTATCCCCCAAAGTCCTTTTTCTCCCTCAGAAATGCTTTACAACAGCTCAGCTAAGACTGAAGTCTCCTCATTCTAATAATGAGGAACTATAGCAGGAACAATAGATAAGAAAAAAATAAAACAAAATAAAAACTGAGAATATTTATTCCATTACCTTCTCTGATCTCTCTGTACTGTAGCTGCTTCTAAGTTTATGACTCACTCTGATTGCTAAGAGCAGACTTCTTGTGCTGAATGTGCTAGCAACTCACTGTCCAAGAGCCTCCCACATTGCAATGTTAAAGCCCAGAAACTTAAAACTGTTGAATCTATGAGGGCTACTCAAAAAGTAATGCCTCCTATTTTCTATGTTGGCCCACAATGTCAGAGGTGGATGTTGGTGGTATGGCAGTAGAGGTTGAACCTTCCCACCAATATTCCATTACACTTTGTTGCTGTGTGACAGATGGCACCAGAGAGGCAGCCTGACAACACGACATCTGACATGGAAGTGCAGATGAGGCAATGGGTGTGAGTACAGTGAGGTGGTGGTGCGTTTCAGCAGTGTCAGCAGCGACAGAGGGTCATCAATGATGCATTTTCAGGAGGGTGGCAGGGAGGCTCTTGTTCATAGCTATAGCTAGTGGTGGTGACTGTGTTGAAAAATTGTTTAATAGCTGAGAATTTGCTCTATCAAATAGTGTTATTGTCCTCTTTGTATCTGTTGTAGTTTCCCTGGAAATAAATGGGAAGCATCACTTTCAGAGTGACCTACGTATGCTTATCAAGATATTGACAAAGAGTCAGCACTGGTGGGAAAAACATGATGTGTGTTATCTGCTAATGCTGAGGACAAACATTACTTTAGCAGCAAAACCTTTCAATAAGGTTGAAAAACACTTGATTGTTGAAAGGAATCTGATTTACAGGACACTTTGAAATTTAAAGAGATAATGTCAGATGACACGTTACTGGTTTTTCAGTGGGTAGCCCTGTTAACCTTTCACATAAAAAGATTTTAATTTTCAGATACTAGAAATTGACCTCGTTGTGTTTCTACTTTTGAGAACTGCATAAACAGATTTCAAAAAGTATTTTTTTTTCTGCATTTCAAGCTACTGAAAAGTTGCATGGCGTCTGACCAAGCTACAAAGATATTCCGGTTTTATGGTGGAAATACAGTGAAGTTGAGGCTTTGCGTACACCTCTCAGCCAGGGCTATTATTTATGTATCAGTAACATTAGTAAGATGTTATATAAGCAATCTAATTTTTTTTTTTTTTTGCAGTTTTGAAACTGCTATGCAAGGACAAGGTGACTTGAATGACCAGGGCATCCAAAATTAAAACGCTTGCCTTCATTCTTTTGTGTATCACCTGGCACCAAAGGTACAGACACTCAAAGTCTCATCTGCTTTTCATCTGGAGAGAGTGAATGACAGCACAGGACTAGTTAGTTGCAACTTGGAGAGAACATCCCCAGCCCCTCTCCATCATTGAATACAGGTATGCTACTGTATGACATGCTGGAGGGGAAAAGGAGCACATAAGCTGACTTTCAGAAGTACAAGGTTAACTTGATACACTTAACTATGAAAATTACAGAGTGATTCAGAGGGAGCTGCCAATTGCACAGGACAAAATCTGGAGTTTCTCCACTTTCACATTGTGGGAACTGAGTACAGACTTGGCAGATGACTGTACTTTCACAAACTGAAATGGAGCAGCTCTAAGCCCAACTCTGAAAACACTGTGTGAAGACTGGAAATTGCTAATTACTGCAATATATAAATAGATGGGCTTTCTTGCTGAAGTTTCAAGACAACAATAGAAGTGTAGTAGGCCTTGTTCCATTTCCCATCCTCATATAATTGTTAATATCACTGTCACATCTTTTCACTGTATTTTCTTTCTTTCTTAATTTGTTATTGCTCCCCAAGTACCCTTCTCATGGTGACTGACAGCCCCTGCAAATTTCACAACACTGATTAAAGGAGAGTGTGTGGTTTGCTGAGCACTATGGGCAGTTCTACACATAACTCAAAATCACTCTTACTTAGGGCTAGCTAACAGAACCTGCCAATTCTTAGCTTATAAAACCATAAAATACAGTTTATGTACATCACTACAACTGTTCTGTGTCTGGTAAATCCTGTTGATGTCTGTGGGTCTGTACCATTTAAATTCATTATCTCCCTAAACTGGAACTTATACAAATTCCAAGGACCAGTGCTCATGTCTGCTCACAGTGGATGTTTGGCATATATTTTACTCCGTATTGCTTTATGAAATTACATGCTGAGTTTCAAACCTTGTAAATATATTCCAGAATGAGCATCTGTCTCAGGAAAAGAATCTGACAGAATTTGACTATAGTTTTGGGGGAGGCAAATAACTGGCTAGCAGTACAAAGCAATGCCATAAATCAGTAGTGGTTGATTATACAGCAGATCTCCAGGTTTAATCTATGATTCATCTGAAATCTCTGCTTCCAAAACAGGAAGGAAGCTTTCTTGGTGATAAACAGAATGCGGCTCCTGATGTGCAAGAACAGGGAGAGATGATGAGGCTATGTTTGGGATCTCTTCCCCAGGAGGAAGTGGATGAGGGAGAAAAGGATAAATTCACTCAATTCACTGCATGCGAAGACAGCTCAGAACAGAGATGAGGGATGCCTCAACAGGAAAAGCATCTGTGGCTGCTGGTGTTGATCCCTGAGTAAAAGCAGAGCAGGAAGGCCTGTGTGAGCATCTACAAGCATGGGTTAAATACAACCACTCTGGACAGAAAAGTGAGGCGGAGGATATCCTCATAGCACAACTGTAACATAGTATATCAGAGAAGAACAAAGCTAGGGCTTGCTTTTAATGGATATGCAAAGATGACACTTCAAGTTCCATAAAACCACTCTTCCTGCTGTTGCGAAAAATGCTCTGGCACAGAGAGACTTTGGACTCAAAAATCCTCTTCATCAGCGGTGTTTTGGCCTTGTTGTGCACTTGGAGATTTTGTAAGAAAGGCCCTAGGGCTGTGTCTGTGTCAGTAATGGCCACAAACATTAATAAGCACCTGTTATCGTTTTATGATTTTTGGATACTGGTATTCCACATCATAACATCATGTAGTATATGTACCTGGTTCTCAGAAGAGAAGAACTACTACATTCCCCAGAGGACTTTGTGACCCTGTTAACCATTTTCCAGTCACAGGGAAAGATAAAAACTTGCAGATCATGAGACCTTTTTCTCTTTCCACCCGTCTCTTGTCCCAGCAGCATCTCTCTCCCCAGCCGTCTCACTGTCGGTATCAGAGTAAGGCCTACTTTAATTTTGGACATTCTCTCTCACTGTATTGGATTTATCAGCTTAAACTGTAATTATATTGTATTATATTGTGTTATTTTGCATTCCGAAATCTTATTTAGTAAATTAGTTTGTTTCTCCTCAGATTTTTGCTGCTGGTTTGTTCTCAGGCCCATCTCCCTACCATCTTTCCCTTTTTGCCTTTTCCCGGGCCGTGGGTCCGTGGGTCCCCCGCCCCATTTGTCACGGAACTGGGCCGAACACCCGTAAACCATCGACAGCACCCTTAGCTGACAAAATATTATAGCCACACAGAAACTGCTGGTTGAGAGTATGGTCTCTGGCCTGTGTAGCCGTGAAACCTCATCTATAAATAATTTAGGATTGTGCTTGTTGATCTATGTTGGAAAACAAGGGAGATGTAACGATTTAATTTTGTAGGTCAGGCATGTCCAACCTGCAGCCTAAAAGCCCCATGTGGCCCGGCCCTGTCCTATGGCTGGCCTTTGCTCAGCACCATCATGACGGTGGCTCTACTCTGCCATGCAGCCTCACTTGGCCCCAGGAGTGTACCCATCGCTCAGCAACAACCATGCACTGGTGTACAATTAGCACTGTATGTGCTGAAACCAGGGCACGGGGACTGTGCAGTACAGTGCTCACTCAAGATATGGCAAGTAGTTGTATGCATTTTGATACACTGGCTAAGCACGGCTCTGTGAACAGCGAAAAATATGTATCTGTGCTTTCTTTTTTGATAAAGGAATTTGAGAACAGGTTTCAAGATTGCTGAAAGACTCATCTTTTTTTTTGTATATTTGCAACTCCACTTTAAGTCAACATAAATACATTACCTGTGAATTTTCAATTTTCAAATGAAATGCATAGATTTACACTCAAATATTAAACTCAAAAATTGGATCATATCTCTTTACTAAACTTTTATAAGACCTCTCCTATGCTCAGTTCTGAGCATCTCTCAGCTATCAATCTAAACCACTCTTGGAGAAAAAGGGGGTTAAACATTTAATGTAAACTGGGTGAAAAATCAATTACAAAAAAGTGATTATAAGCTCTCTGACTGATGATTAATGAATGCTAAAGTAAGTTTTCCAAAAACATCAAAGGAGTGACATAACTTCAGTTTTTGAAACAGATAAAAATAATTTATGATTTAAGGAACACTGTATAAAAAATCAAATATACAATTAAATACTAATTTCTATTCAGGAATTTGCTGTTTCTGTTTAAGTCTGGAATATTTCACCTTCAATAAATATTTCTATTCATATGCAGTCTTCTGGAACAGTACCAGTTTAAATGAAAAGACCAACTTCTTCTAGATCACCACTTCATTTATACAAGGCTGGCTGGAAAAAATAAACTGGACAGGTTTGGCCTCATTTTTTTAATCCTTCATTATGCAGCAATACACATTTACATATTGGTTAAAGAGAGCTTTTATCAGAGGTAGCTTGTGAAGAAAGGAATAACAGCTCTGAACATTTTTGCTTTGCCAAATTTCTTTAAAAAAAAAATAAGAGTAGAAAATTCCTGCAGTTTGCATCCAGGAGTCATGAACTTAGATAACCCTTTGGAAGATCCACTTTTAAGAATTAACTTCAAAAGAAAAATTATTTGTCCTTTCTTTGTCTTTCCTTATATGTTAGAGTGTGACAGCATAGTTGTCAATGTTTTCTGGAAAAGAGAAAATTTGTCTGAGAAAGCCAAGTATAGGAAATTAGGATTTTCAGGTCTAACACATGAATGGTATGTTATTATTTCTTTATTTCCTTGTTTCTCATTCTTTCCTCAATTTGGTTTTATTTGTTTGTCTGTTTATTATTTAAACACTAGGGGATTGTAAGACTAAAATTATATTAATAACACTTAAAAACAGAAAAAATGGACCATCGACCTCAAAGGGTAGATGCAAGTAGTACAAAGTCCAAGTCATAGCTGGGTACCTGGTGTTCTTCAAGAAATAAGCTGGAGCCCATAAATATTTAAGTGCAGTCTCAGAAAGTTAATTCACAAACATAATCCAGATGGATGGAACTGTCAACATACTGGATGGCAGGACTGCAACTCAAAGGGATCTCATCAAGCTGGAGAAATGGACTGACTGGAACAAAGTGAAATGCAAAATTCTGTCTCTGGAGAGGAATAACCACAAGCACCAGTAAAGACTGGAAGCCAGCCAGCTGGAAGGCTTTGCAGAAAGGGATCTGGGAGTCTTGGTGGATAAACAGTTGACTATGAGCCAGCAACATTCACTTGTGGTGCTGAAAGCCAACTGTATATTGAGCTGCAAGAAGGAGATTGTTGCCTGCTGGTCAAGGAAGCCAGTTCTTCCCTCTGTTCAGCACTGCTGAAATACATCTGGAGTGGTGGGCCCAGGTATGGGCCCAGAGAGACATGGACATGCTGGAGGTAGTTCAGTGGAGTGTTCTCCAGGGGATCACATATTGCATAATCAGACATGGAGAAAAATTGGTTTGTTCAATCTGAAAAATGGTATTCGGGGGAGATTTTATTGCAGTCTTCTGCAGTCTGAAGGG
The DNA here is from genome assembly GCF_002078875.1 of Numida meleagris. Taxonomy (NCBI): domain Eukaryota; kingdom Metazoa; phylum Chordata; class Aves; order Galliformes; family Numididae; genus Numida; species Numida meleagris. Next base: position 78,941,041 of record NC_034411.1, on the reverse strand, counting down.
GAGATATACAGAAATCAGAGCAAGGCTGTTTTTAAACACATACAGCAAAAGAATAATGGTTAACAGACCCAAGTTAAAACAGGGAAAAAATTGATTCAGTGTAAGAAAAAAAATGTTCACCATGAAGATAGTCAAACAGCGCAAAACCCAAAGAGACATGGGGCATCTCCATCCATGCAGTCATTCAGAACTTGACTGAATGAACCTCTGAACAACCTTCTGTAACTTTGTCTCTGCTTTGACTGATTGACCAAGCTAATCTACACAAGTCCTTTTAAACCTACGTTATTCAATTATATAACTCTGTTAGTATTATATCTTCGTGTAAAATTAGATTACAGTACATATTGTGGTTTTAGTAACTGGTGATATTTGCAGAACAGGAAAGAAGGATGGGATTAAGAAGAACTGTATGGATTATTCTTTATGCCCCTAATAAACACCAATAGTTTTGTACCAACATTGTACATCAAAGAGAAAGGAGGTTTAACAGCCCCCACTGAAACAACAGCAAAGATCAGACTTGTGCAAGTGTAAGGGAGCCCTGGCAAAGAGGTATCAGGAGTGGCATAAAGGGTTGGTTCTTTCTGTGGGCTGAATTCAGTCTGTAGTTGAATGCACGTTATCTTGGTTGTTTGCAGATTATGTGTTACCATAATAGAAAAACACAGTTCCGGCCTGTATTTAATCTAGACATAATCACAGAATGTGCCACAAACATTGAAAATCTAATTTCTGAATTGAACCTTTTGTGGCTTTTCCGTGCTTGTGGTTATACTTTGTGTGCTTTACAGTTACCCTTTACATGATTGCTGGAAAGAGAGAAAGAATCTTGATCAAATGCTGATGTAATTACCATTAGGAGCATAAACAATTTTTGAATCAAATTGAAAGGTCTCATTTCCCGAAGCAGTTGCTAGGGGAAGAGATTATTTTAAGCTTTGAAACATATTTTCCAATTTCCTGGGTCTGTAGTGTTCACAAAGTATGTAAATGTTAAGCAAGTACAAATTAGCTCCCTGATGGCCTGTCTCAGCAGCAAGTAAATATATTGAAGCTTAACTAAAAAGAAAGACCAGTGGTCTTTATGCAAACAATCAATATTCATTAAAGGTCTCTCCCCATATTATATGATGTTTATCTCCAGTTGTCTGAATGGTACAAGCAAAGTCTATCCCCTTCCCCTTTCTTTTTTTCCTCCCCTGGGAGCACTCCAAAAAAACTAGGAGGAAAAAAGAATCTAAAGAGTTTAGATAGGCTTATGTGCTATTTTAAACAGGAAGAGATCTCTATTATTTTAGACAGGAAGAGGTCTTAAAAAATTAAAGCTCTTATAATTGAAAGTCGTCTTGAATATGACATATATAACAATGAACAATTTGCCATCCATGAAAATGACCTGTTTTGGTTTAAATCCTTATCTTATTTAAAAAAAATACGTTGAATGTAGCTATCTGAACTACACGTAACTTTAACAGAGTTATAAAAGCTGCTTGTCTTATAGAACAGGAATCAGTAATCCAATATTTCATTCTATTTGTGAGGAGTATGAACACAATGTGAAAATATATTTTGAAAAATATTTTACATCTACTTTTGCTCATCCTTACTTTCCTAGTTTTTCTGGTTTACTGCCAAGGTAACTTTTCACAGCTGTAAAGTCCTTCTTTCACCTGTTCTTCTCTGTTTATTAGCAAAGAGATATATTTGATTCCACACCAGCATGTTAGGCTAATCCTTTGAGCTGACAGATAAGGCTTTATAATTGGAAATGTGAGACTGAGTTAAAAAAAAAGATGCTATTTTGAAAACCTTCTGTTTCTTTTCTCTCCCTCTTTTTCCCTTCCTTTTCTTTCTCTCTCCATTAAAAGAATGAGTAAATAAATAAAAAGTAACAAAAAGAGGAAGTAACCATATTTCTGACAGTTGTTCTCGCAATCATTAACTTCTTTCTATACTCATCAGATATGCTGAAGTAGTATGCTGAAGAGATAGTACTGATATAGCCAGTGCATTATGATTCCAGATCAACAGTTCACTCTGGAAAGATTTTTCTGAGGGTATTTCTGAGCATGTGATTCTTTACAGCAAGCAGACACAGGGCAGGGACACGGAGTTCAGATCCAGACATGCATTACAATGCCAGTGGCCGACCTAGTTAAGCCTCAGGAAAGAAGTCTGTCAGCTGGAAAAACTGTCTGATAAAATGTTCATGAACAACTGAGGGTGCTTTGAATTGCTGTCACCAGGTTTTGAGATTGAGGGTGATAGAGGAAAATTCTGAATCAGGGTCACTGCTAAGCTTTGCAAGCACCATGTCAGCACTGGAAGGAATTAGTGGTGAAGCAGAAAAGAGCTTCCTGCTTCTTGGGAAGCACTGCTGCTATCCAAGATTAAATCTCTGGAGTGTTTTACTAGTAATGTGTTTGCTATTGTAGATCATGATCATTGGATTGCATGTTACTAGAACAGTGGAACTATTCAAAAGATAATTTCCTAATGGGTTAAAAAAGGAAAAAGAAGACTGTTTTGTTTTTTTTTTTGCATATGTATTTAGATTTTTTTTGTTAAAATTGTTTACAAATTCTTGTTTTAATTATTAATGGAGAAAACAACTTTCTTCTTACTTTTTAAAAGCTATTTTCCCTCTCTTGTAGAAAGAAACAAAATTTAAGAATGTAAAAAACAATGAAAGAAATAACATTTTCTCTGTTTGCCTACGTAAAAATAGAAGAATTTAAAACAAACGAACAAACTTGTTTTAAATATCATATATTATTCTCATTTTTGTTTTGGCTTTGTGTTTCCTTATATATGTTTCCTCCATGAAGTGGCCTGGTTTATCAGTTGGCAACTGATTACAGTAGCTTCTCTTTACTTATTTATAATATCCCTGGTTTTGCACAGTAAGTGTAAAACTGGGAGTCATTCCAGCTAGCTCCTCTTCCCTCAGTGACAACAATACAAAAAATATCATGACTACTAGCATGAATGCAGATTCTGAAGAATGGTAGAAACATTTTTACAATTGTACAGATAATGATAGGGAAAACAAGGCCCTACGTTTGAAGCTTAATCTAGCCATTATTCGCTCCTTATCTTAGAAATGGTAAAAGATATTCCTGTCTGTGCTTCAGATTAACCTTTAGAGGACACCATTTAAGGAGGTCTGTATTAGACTATGATTAATCTTCTTTCCATTTCCAGTTTCAAAGTCTATATAAATGTTGTAACTTTCTGTTCCTTAATTCTTTAAGGCAATGAAACAATTGTAGAAACGATTGGAAACAAACCAAATTTCTTGCCTGGGAAATATCTTTGAGAATAATAGAAACTAGTTATGAAAAATATCATTTATATCCATTTCTCATTCTGAGGAGAACATTTTCTAATATTTTCAAATTTAATTGGACGTGACCCAGACAATGATGTTTCTCCCTCTGCCTTTACAAGACTTTTCTACTATCTAAAAATTCTCATTATTTGAATGTTTTACCAGCAGAAACTCCTTGTCTTCATTTAATCTCACTTTTTCTATTGAACACTCTTTCTTGTGTTTTCAAAAAAGTCTTCAGTGTGCAGTGATTGCAAGTAATTAAGCATGAAAAGAGCGTAAATACAAATAATAGACAGTAAAATCCATCCTATTACTTTCCCACTTTCTGAGATGCTCTTGGTCCTAACAATTTTAGCTGATATTTAGCCAGACTTGCATTTTAAACCTTGAGCAGATAGTGAGCAGAGTTGGATTAGCAGTTCATTAACAAATCCTTCATGCTGGCATAAATCCAGTAAAACGTGCTAAGGAGTTGCTATGAATTCCCAAAAGTCTTTCTCCCTAGATAATTACATCCCAATCAATGAAACACCATTGCTGGTGTACTCAGTAGCTTATAATTTAAGTCAAAGTAAAACTGTTTAAAAGTAACATTTATCAACATTATTCTCATTCATACTTTAATTTCATTTCATTTCTTCTTTGTCCTAAATGTAGGCTATGACAGAAGCCACATTATTAATGCTGAAAGCATCAGTTTTTAAGAAAGTTCAATTCTATTATCAACATATATGTGTACTTCAATCGAGTAATAAATTTTCTCATTGAAGAAAAAAAATTACCATATAATTAAATGATAATGAGTAGAACTAATAAAATATATTTTTCTTCATATGTTTCCTTCTGGAATTGAAATTCTGAAAAGGAGCATTCTTCATCATCTTGGGAAGTCCATTTTTAAAATATCTATTTAAAATATCTTTGCCTCAATATAGTGGTTTTCAAAACAGATATAATTCTGCTTTACAATAATATTCTGAGATTTTATTTATATTTTGAGTCTATAAGCAAGCAAATATATATCAATATTGACATATTAGAAATTAAGTTCAACTGGTGCCTTCTGAATGTCAGGTCTAATTGAACTGCCCTTGAAAAAATACTAAATTGAACGAACACTTAAAAATTATTTTTTCATTGCTATTACATCTTCTGTCTTTTGAAGATCTGTGAGAAAAATGGAAATGAGCTTATTGATTCTGATTTATTTCAGTTTCAAAATATTTCATCTATCATGCTGATAGGAACTTTAAAAAGTACTTTATAGCACATGACTCTTAGCGAACTGAGCAGAACTAACCATTGAAAAATGCTTCAGAGTCTATCCCAGAATACCACACTGTATGGGAAATTAGCAGTAAGTGATGTGATGTGAAACTGTGCTCAGACCTTCAGGATTTTTATCCCCCAGGTAGCTGAAACAGAGAAATAACCTGAACAGTAATAGTAATAATTAAATAATATATTTCATTAAAATCTATATTATGAAACCATTTTCTACAGATGTCATTGAAAATTCACATTGGGCTTTCCTTCTTAAATCCCACAATTTCTTGCTTGTGCCACCTGGACCAATCGTTCACACAGATTTATTTTATCACTGCTGTGAAGCAATCATTCAGACATACAAAACTGAGAATGAAAAATCATAAGTAATGATAAAGAAACTTCACTTTGATTTTTCTTAGGAATTTGGTGATAGAAACATAAAGGAAGAACATAGGAAATCTGTGATTCAGAGGAATAGTATTAGGCTGTTTTTATCCTTCTTCATTTGTAAGCCAGGGGCCTTGCTTTAGGCATAATTCCTAGGAAAATTAGACTACTGTAATATTTATAACTGCCTGCAACAGACGTTGTGTGCACTTTTCTCCTCTTCCATTTGCACAGACAGAATGTGTGTGTACTTCCACTGAAACATACTTTTAAGAGGAACAGTCAGATCCTAACCCAGCTCTTTTGTCAGGAGATTCACACTAAAGAGCATCAAAGACATCTCTTTTTCCTCTGCAGACAAAAATTTGAAAATTGGAAGGATTTAATCATGTGTGTGTGAAGCATCATGCCCTTCTCAAGTACAGACACACTCTTGAATGGGAGGCAAAATATCTATTCTGATAATGTTAAAAAAAAAAGTTTGAGGGTGAAAGACTGTCAGTTTTAAATAACATCATTTTCTTCAGTTCTAAAGGCCTTTTATTACAAAATAGCAACAGAAATGAGACTGTGGATGTAAGTGACCTCTAAGTTCTCTAAGCTTAATTTCTTCAAGAATCTTGACAAGAAACAGATCCATGCAGAGAGTGAATCCTGTCCCATATCTCAGTCACCTGTCTAGGTATAAGATAAATCTTAGGATAAAATAAAATAGATACCTATTTCCTTCTACTGACTAGAAAAAAAACTGTACTGACCACCTGAGATTTGAATAACTAACTCCTATGCACTTATTTTGTGCCTGTCGTTAGCATGCCTGAGAATCTGGCATGTGTTTTCCTTCACTGTATTGCAAAGAACTGGATCACGTGTCTCCAGATAGTTAATTAAGTTGCAAAAGATCTGATACCCTCTCTTTTCTGTCCTTTTCAATACAGGTTGCCTTGAGCATATCAGTATTGCCCGTTAATTCCTTTCAAAAGTTAGAAACACGTTCCACGTCATGCTGCCAGCTGTATCACACAGCAACAGATAATAAGACATCTTCTTTCTTAGATATCAGCATCAGATGGAGAACAGGATGATAACTTAAAGAAGATGGAACTTCAATGCAAATAAATAAATAAATAAAGCTGCCTGTGAAAGGCAGGGTCATTTCTCTGGACTCAGTTCAGACCAAGGAGGGAATTTCACAGAAGTCATATACTGTCACAAAACTCCATGTCTTCTATTGCAAAACGAAGGCCTGCAGTTGGCCTAAACACATGTTAATACATTTTTGATAATATCAAAATCCCTGAAACTGAAGAGCAAGAAGAGTTTTCCAAAACAGAACAGCAACACAGCAGGTGTGAGAGTGAATCATGCAAATACTTCTTACTTATCTCATTTAATGAACCATAGGGAAGCACAAAAACAGAACAGATATAAGAGCAGCTGAATGGTTTTCAGAACTTTGCGCAGAACTCTAATCCTTGGCATTTTATTCTGAACCCCTTTCCTTATACTACGGTAACTACGGCATAAGGATAGTTACATAAATTTTATGTATTTTGTCTTTGATGTTTGCCATCCATCACAAATTTCACATTTCACAGCCCCAGAGTCAGAGCTAACTCCTCATACATGGTGGCCACTGAATACCTGACAATGAGTGACGATGGCAGCAAGGAGACTCTCTGAAGATGAAGGTCTGGTGGTCATGCTGGAAGGTGTGTAGACATGGTGCCTTCTGCAGCAATTCCTGACTCTGTGGGTGTGACTTAACTACCAAAGGAAAACAAAGAGATTCTTAATAGGACTTCAAAACATTTCTTTGATTTTTAAACACAACACCAAATATTGAAAAGTAAGCTATGAAGATCATAAAAGAAAAGCAGTGTGGGCACAGTCCCACTCATTAGTACATTCAAAAGTGAGTTAAAGCAATAAGGAATGGGAAATTTTCTGCTTATTTATAGGCAGAAACATAAAGTGGTAAAGACAAGTAGCCAGTCTCTTCTTGAGTATTTGGAAAACTGAAGTAGTACCATTAGCATTGCTATCCTTAAGTGAAGTTACAAAAATCCAGGGAGAAGCAATTACCAAGGCATAATACTGCTATTGCACTTTGGCAAACCCATATCTAGAATATTATATGACAGTCTTAAAGAAACTCAAACTGTGAGCTATTTGCAGTGTAGTTTCAGACTCAAACGGAGTAGAGTTGATGTGACTCGTCTCATTAGTTGCAAGGAAAGAATAGAGAACTGATATCTGAAGAAAACTTCCCAAATTCAGGATACAATTCTGTGATAAAACTCTTGGAAGGATCAAAGATAATCAGCTGTGCAGGGTTGCCTGGAGAGTATATTTCCTATCCTGCAGCAGGTAATGTAAATACAGATCTAATAGAATGAACCCTATATGACTACTGACTTAAAAATGAATTCACACATATGTTTCTCTTTCGGGCATGTTTCTCTGGCATTAAAAATACCGGATCATCTTTTGATCATTTATCAGAGAGAAGCGGAAGGAAAAGAGGCTTCAAATTTCAACCAGGTAATTTTTTTTCCAAATAGTGGCGATATGCAAATTTTCTTGAGAGCCACAGACTATCATGGAGATTCCAGGCAAAAGCTGCTTGTAATGTCCACATACCAGAGTGCACATCAAATGGCAGGATAAAAATCTGCAATGATAAGATACTGAGTTGGGACTGTCATCCAGGAACTGATGCCAGGATAATAGCACAAAAGCTGTGTTGAGCTGATTATGTATCTGGAATGGAAGAAATAGACTGAAGTTGTACAGTTACACAGTAACCTGAAGATGGGAGTGCTATAATGGGTTAAAGGCAGATGAATGCCTGAAAGACAAGCTGCAAGTACAATTTCTAGAGTTGCAAAGTTGACAGCAGAAGCTGTGAATTACTGTCAGAAAACAGTTTTTGCAATTCAAGATCAGGTTTGGGCCTGAGCAACAATGTTGAGCATTAAGCCAGAAACAGAAATAAAAGCCATAAGAATTTCAGCAGGGAGAAATGCCAAATTCCTTCAACATTTGATCAACATGTAAAAGATGATTGCATAGGATACTATGAAGGTCAGTATCCTCAGGTGAGTATGTCCCATGTTTTCTTCAGGAATACATCAAAAGCCAATCTCCAAATCCTGATTTTATTGGAATGTAAAATACTAAACTAGAAACACACAGAAATAGGCCTTCCAGTACTTTTCCCCTACTGGAAAGCTGGGGAAGGACTTTTTATAAGGGCATGTAGCGACAGGATGAGGGGAAATGGTTTTAAACGGGAAGAGGGTAGATTTAGACTAGATATCAGGAAGAAATTCTTTACTGTGATGGTGAAACAGGTTGCCCAGAGAGGTTGTGGATGCCCCCTTCCTGAAACCATTCAAGGCCAGGCTGGATGGGGCTTTAAGCAACCTGGTCTGATGGGAGGTGTCCCTGCCTATAGCAGGTGGGGTGAAACTAGATGATCTTAAAGGTCCCTTCCAACTCAAACCATTCTATGATTCTATGATTCTATGAAAATAGAAAATAGATCTACTCTACTAGCTAAGACAGATGGCACATGCAAATCCTGTGCAGAATCCTTAAATAATTTGAATGGTCCAGACACTTCCATTTGGCCTTACCACATAAGTGATTGCATAGGTATCATCAGTCACAACATTTTAGAAAATTTTCCTGCTATGACGCAACACTATTAAATGCTGCATGTGGCTGTCCATCCCACTCTGCCTTATGCCTTGATGAATTAATTTGTATTCCTTTACCTAACATTTATCTTCATTCACTGCAGCTACTGTCAAAAATGATTTCCTCCTGCATGTATGTGGGTGTAGGTGTGAGTGAGTGAGTGTACCTCTTTCATATCTCAATTTAGTTTCTAAAAAGCCCTGCACAGTGTTTTTTAAAACTGGAATAATTGTGAATAAAATGTCTTTTAATATCATGAGAACAGCAGTATTCCCTTTTATTTCCCCGTGTCTTTCACTGGAAAATTTATTTTCGGGTTTTTCTGTCTCATGTTCTGGCTACATCTGACTTTTGAAAATAGAAAATGTCAGATCAGCTGTCAGGCTGGAGTCACTAGATTGTCAGCTGTAACATTAGTGGAGCAACAAAATTAATCTTGAAGTTAGCATCCGTGGATGAGATTCAGCTGCCTATATTTTACATCAAAGATGTCAAATAACTTGTCCCAGTTCGCAGAAATCTATGATGTTCCAATGACAGCATCCTTTTCAGTAAAAAAAATTTCCAGCATGCATCTTTCTTATGCTTCTCACACTTGTTATTAATAGCTCATCTTCTTGTTAGGGTGTACTGCTATAGGAAATTTTCACTTTAGCTTGAAATATCATCTTATATAGTCTCCTTTTTTTTTTTCCCCATATTTTGGAGGACTTAGTGGCTTTTTGGTAGCCTGTAGAGTGAGAGAAGTCCTTAGATCCTTCTGAATGGAAGCTAACAAGTATTGTCAACATACAGGGACAAAAACCTTTTCCCCTTCAGAAAAAAATTCAAATTCTTAAATTACTCTTTTTCCAGTTCTACAATCATTTATTTTGTATTCATTTTCCACTCACTAATCCAAGGATGTTACATTCTTTCTACTGTGCCCCTTTTTCCCAAAGTTGTACAGTGTTCAGCTCTCTCATCGTGTGCTATTCTGCCATTCTTATCCTCATTACACATTAGCTTTGTGGACAAGGCCTCCATATATGTTGCAGCTCTTATGCCACTGAAAAGATTCATCATCACCAACTGAACCTGTTTGAAGGAACATGACATCAGACACTGAGAGCTAGCAGATCAAGTAAAATGCAATCATAGAATCACCAAGTTTGGAAAAGACCAAGAATTATTTCCTGTGTCCTACCCAAATCTCCCCTGGCACAACTTGAGGCCATTCCCTCTAGTTCTATTGCTAGTTACATAGGAGAAGAGACTGATCTCCACCACAAACTCCTTTCAGGTGGTTGTAGAGAGCAATAAGGTCATCCCTGAGCCTCCTCTTCTCCAGACTGGACAATCTCAGCTCCCTCAGCTGCTCTTCATAAGGCCTGTGCTCCAGACCCCTCACCAGCTTCAATGTCTTTCTTCTAATGAGGAGGCCAAAACTGAACACAGTACTTGAGGTGCGGCCTCAGCAGGGCTGAGTACAGAGGGGTAATCACTTCCATGCCCCTGCTGGCAACACTATTTCTGATACAAGCCAGGATGCCACTGGCCTTCTTGGCCACCTGGGCACATTGCTGGCTCATGCTCAGCTCATGTTCAGCATTGACCAATAGTCCCAGGTCTGTTTCCTCTACACAGTCTTCCAGTCACTCTGCCCCAAGTCTGCAGCCTTGCCTGGGGCTGTTGTGGACAAAATGCAGGAGCTGGCACTCGGTCTTGTTGAACTTCATCCCATTAGCCTCAGCCCAGTGATCCAGCCTGTCCAGATCCCTCTGTAGGGCCTTGCTACCCTCATGCAGATCGAAACCTCCTCCCAGCTTGGTGTCGTCTGCAAACTTACTGAGGATGCACTCAATGCCCTCATCCAGGTGATCAATAAAATTATTGAACAAGACAGACTGACGTACCCCAGTCAAAATGTCCCAGCTTTGTGGGTGGGAGTCTTAGAGAGTTAACAGCGCTCACAGTTTACACGTAGATATATGGGTAAATTTAACAGTCGTAGGAGAGAAATGCAATATGGATGATATGGTAGAACAAGAGAAATCTGTATTTAAGATTTCTGGTAGTATTTTCTTTTGACTTTTTCAAATTCTACCTTCAAGTATATGCAATCTGAATGAAAATATTGGAAAAAGATAACTGGAAAAAATAATTTAGTACAAAATTAGCCTGTCATACATTCCTGAAACCTTTTCAAATGAAGTATTTTTGAGTTCTGAAAAACATAAATTTTTCATAAAATAAGTTAACCTAAAAACAACCAAATAAGTGAACAAAAAAATCAAACAACAGCAACAACTAAAACACCAAGGAAAACAAAAGGGAGTGGGGAGAGAACACATTTAAACAGATCAAATATGAAAGTTTTGAGTACGTACAATTGCCCATTAGTACTGCCTACATCCTTATGTCTGTGTGCATGAGGGTGATGCTCAACTCACATATTATACATTGACTTAATATAATTCATTATAAATCAAGGTATTACTGAGTTTTATATCAGGTAAAGATCTGGCATATGGTGCATCTGTTTTGAATAGCATACAGAATAGTTCCTTTTATCTTTTTCTTTTCATCTTAATACAAACTACCTTAAGCTTCTTATAAAGTACTTTTTATAAGAACTAGTTTCATAGGGAAAGACAACATTCCTATTTTTTTTTCCCTAGATACAATGCATTCTTTGTCTTCTGAGAGAGATCCTACATTTTTTTGATTTCTCTGTATGCAGTCAAGTTTTTTCAATCTTTTAACTAACATTTATATGTATTATAAAATTAGAGCTTAGAGTAATAAATTATCAGTGCAATAAAATATAAAGAACACAACATGGTTTTATAAAGCTACAAAACAGTTTCAGTGCTCACACTAAGAGATGTTTGTAAGGTGCCATGTAAAATAAGCCATCTGCATGATACAGTAGTTTCGCAAATCTCAGGAAAGTTACTGTATAAAACGGAATGTACTCAGCTGGTGTTAATTATCTTTACTGATATGAAGCTACCTATTTTGTAGATCGCTTCTGCAGGGCGCGTTTAGTGAATAATTCTCTTCTTTCTTACAATTCCATTGCTTATTATAACTCTAAGAGTATATTGTTATCTCAAAACTACTATATACACAGTACTGTCCTAGAACAGAAATAAACATATACATATCCATTGCTTTTTTCTTCCAGTGGAAACATTGCTTCCCTTCTCCTGGTTTTCTTCTCTTCCTCTTTCCCTCCAGGAAAAGGACAACACCTACTTCCCAATATTTTCTAGTTTCCACTCCATACCTGCAGGAAAAACACGATATAACAAGTACTCCCACAATGATTAGAGAATTTTTTTGTAAGAATTTTCAAGCTTTCTGGAATTTGACATGCTCCAAGGAAAAAATTCTGGTAGTCAGACCTCCTGGATTAAAATTCACTTTCACAAGGAAGGGACAATACAAACAGTTTTTTAGCTTGTTGTTTAAACTGATTTGATATTAACGTCTTTCTTCGGGCCTCACGGTGAGGATTTGGTGAGAATGTTCTAAACCTCTTTTGATGGCCAAGGTGAGTGGCGAAGCTCACCAGTTCCTGAATATTTTTCACTCATAAGTTGAAGGCATCCTACAGACAAAACTGATCCCAAAAGGTATCTTCCCCACGGAAGGCCTTTGATATTTCAACAATCTATTAGAAAAGTTAGTAGAGAAATTAGTTGACATCTGAAATTCTTTAGAGACTAAGAAGATAACTTTTCATAATATACATTCTGTTATCCCCACAGAATTTCTCATTACACAGGATTTTATCCATGCTGCAGCCAACATCCTCAATAATAGCCTGTACAGAAGAGAGTTAAGAGGCCCTGAATTTGAAGTAAGAAGGTAATGCTTTTTGTTCAAACAAAGAAACATTTTATCTCTTGCAATCCATGTAGAACACAACTTACTTTGTTTCTGTTTCTGACAGTGTTTTGTTGACAAAAGATTTTTTCCAGTTTAATGCCAAGAAAGCTACCATAAACAGTTAGCTTATTGGCCTGATGTCTGGAAAACTATCTCTGCTGAATTACAGTTTGCTAGCATGTGAATTTCATGGTGAAGCCAGAGTGTTTTTCATCAAACATTAATTCTGATTTTGGTATTTATCTGGATAGCAAATAACTGCATAGAAATAAAAGCTCCCTCTTCTCTAGAGATCTTGTCTGCATTATTACCAGGCTGAAGAAACAGACACAGAATGCATCATGGTGAGGTTATATGCAGTATTTTAGCTTGAATATTACATATTAATCATTGAAGAACAATGGCTCTATGAGCCCATAACCGTAGAGTTATCTTGCATTAGATGTTACATTACAGTTGCTTTTGTGGATATCTAAGCTCCCTTAAGTTTTCCCTGGTCCAAGTGCTAAATACTGAAGAGGGATCATGAAAATAGTATATAAACATTTGGAAGAAATAGAAAATTTAAATTGTTTTAGATGGAGAAACCAGATGAACTACTAAAATATAAAAGCATCATTAACTCATTCTGATTACGTAATACATACATATATTTAAATAAGTGATATTTTGAAATCATTGGCTTATAAACACCATATAAATCACATATGGATAACCCATCATCCAGGGATTACTTTCCAGTAACTTTGCACATTATTAAAACAATGCCTAAAAATGAGTACAAAAAACTCATTTCTTTAAAAGGCATATCCCTTTGAAATAACTTCAAATAGTATGAAATAAATGAAGAATCTAAATATGATTTAGACTCAAGTGTTTGCTTCTACCTATTCATTATGACTGAAAATTCAAACTGGTATAAGAATAGAGATTGAACTGACTTTTCATTAGGTGCTTTCAGTTACTCTGCAGTATTCCTTTTGGCACAATGTAGGAAAGGGTGGGTGAGCTTCAGGAATGAAATACAGAAGGTGGAGGAGGTTGGAATGAGAGGTGGCTGAACAGAATGACAGAGGTGAAGATCTGAAAGAGATACAAAAATTGAGGTGTTAATGGGAATCTATAAAACAAAGGAGATGAAAGTATTGTCTTTGAAAGGAGAAACAATGAACTTTTTAGTGTATAAAATCAATAACTTATATTTTTTTTGTCAGAGATTCTTTCTGCTCTGATTCATGCCTGTGGTCTTCAGGTGAGGTCATGATCCACTTGCACTCTCATTACATAGGAGTTTACTTTCACCACAGTCTCAAAAGTTTTCCTTATGATTTTATTATCAGTTTTTCTTCCTTTTCCCTTTAATTTCCTTCTTGTTGCCAGGGCATAACAGTCTGGAATAAATCTGTTGGAAGTCTGGAATTAATGATAATCTTCTACAATGAAATAGTTTGCTGAATTCTTCTTAGAACAAGGAAGAAAGTACAAGAATGAGATAAACCTTCACATGATGAGAAATAGTGGCAAGATACATATTTTAGTTAAAGATAATATTGGCAGAGTTCCTTGAGGTAGCTAATCATCCATGCTCCCTCTGTGTCTTTGAAGTTAATGTGTCCAGCACTACCTTGTGGTTTCTACATGCTTTCTCAACCACTGAACTACAATCAATAGAAATCCTTAAGGGGAACAAGAAAAAACAAGAGGTGTTACTGGATGGCTAAATTATTTTTTCTCTCTTTGAACAGTAACTTTGACCCCTGAGATATTTAGGCATCTTAATAGTTCTAATGCAGTAAGTGTAGTCTGGTATTTTGACAGGCATCAAGAAATTTTCTTGCTTTCTTTTACTACAGCATTCCAAGTTATCCCCTTCTTACAGTGAGGATCTTTCTCCACCATGGATATCTTAGGAAAGAGTTTCTTTCTATTAAGAAGTTAAAAAGTCTGTCTTTCCCTACTGAAAAGTAATGAATTCCACATTTTCTATCAGATATTCCTGAATATATGTTTTAAAATCTCTGTATATAAGTACTGAGAAACTGTTGACATTTATTATTATTCTTTATTTTTAGTAGAAATCATCAAACCCTTACTTAAGCCTACAAATACACCTTGTATTCTGAGAGATTTGGCTCCAACAAGTAAATTAAAAAACGTTTGAAAAATTAAATAACTTATCAGACAAATCCGTAAGTTTTATGACAATCACAATTAATCTCTAAATAGTTAAATAGAAGTGCTGAAACATGTGGGCCATGGATAGATGTTTAATTTTTAAAATTATTTTATTTTCATTATAAATTCATCCCAGAAATGGAAAACACTTCTGTGTTAAAACCTGTTCAATTCCATGTTCAATCCTAAAAGTTGTAAGGATCCACTTTAGAAGGAAATTTCAAAAATAAAGCTTTACCCTATGGCAGAAAAGAATATAAATCAAACACACTCAGTTTATGGAAAAATTCAATAAGCTTCAGGAAAAAATAAAAAAAGAATTCTTTCTCTTTCTCTCTCTTTTATTTTTTTTCCCATATAACCCAGACATTTATCTTTAATCTATATCTGAATCATAAGAAGAAAACTCAGTGAAAACAAATATCAAATTCATTATATTTACAGGAACATGCAATGTGTTGAATAATGTTGTTGTTACCCTTTCTTCAATGTAAATGAAGATGACTGTAGGATACTTAACAAGGCCTAGTTTATTTTGTAGAAAGCATGGCTCTCATATGTTAATTCCAGTTTCACAGGAAATTATCTTGTTGGGGGACTAAGGTGCATATCAAACTATTTTCTAGATTTTGAAGAAAGGTCATTTGAATTAGTTTTCTTTGCAGGGCTAGAATTTTAACAGGATACATATTGCAAAATTACTATGGTTGTTTTTCAATTTTGTATTTTAAACTTGTTCTGGAGTTTATCAACCACATAATCCTATTTATACTGATTAGGAACTTGGTGCATTCTTTCTCTTTACACAGGCAGACTTTGTAGTTTTAAAGTGATTTATCTTCTTATCTTCTTATCTTCTGCTTGAAGACCAAACGCTCTCAGACTTCGGAAGCTTTCTTAGCTTTTTATCTAATGAATGATGATACATGGAAACAATACATGGCTTGGTAAGCTCATCTCAGATATCAGAGTTTAGACTGCAGTCCAAATACTCTGAAAGATATCCAATGGTTTGAGTGCATGCTGCATGAGATCTAAGGATTATACTTGTGCCCAGAATGGATCCAAGGAGTCCCAAATGCAACACGCATTTTAACAAGCTACTTCAAACTACTGTTTTGCAGTTCTAATCACTAGAACACTGATGTGGAGAAGAAATATCTGTAAGTAAAGCACTAATTTTCTTCCAGAAAGGGAGAGGGCATTGAGAGAACTCCTTACTTCAGATTACATTACAGAGTGGGAGAAATGAGTCACTAACAGAAGATGGTAAGGATGTCCATGTTCTAGTGATCATGATAGAGAAGTACAGACTCAGGCAAGTGCTTCTGTACTTGCATAAAGTTAAATATTACAGTATGAATAGGGTGGTAATAGAGTAACCCCTAGACATAGATTAACCCTGCATAAAATCTAAGGTTTCAGAAACAGAAAGAGTGAAAAAAATTGTGTTTTCTTTATCATGGTAGCACAAATTAGACAGACTATTCAAATATTCAGATTTACTGTGGAGATTTTTATGTCCTGAATTATTCATACCTGTTCTGTCACTTTTCTCTGACTCCAACTTGTGCTTGTCTCTGACTTCAGACTGACAGTTTTTTCTCGTTTCTTATCAAGATGAAATTTGTCTTTTCCTTTTTTATCCTTGTGATTATTTTATCTCTACCATTCTTTATGTTTTACTTAACAGTTTCACAGAAGGCATGGTTTACTGTTCTGAGCTTCTTTATAGATTCAGTGTGCCAATCTTTAAGCTTGTCAGGTGAATCCCTAAAGCTCCCATTACCGATTTGACCATATTCCCACAGAGGGTTCATTATATAGAAATTGAGCTCATTTAACTGATATCAGTGAAGAAGCTTCTCACTGAAATAGGTGTTTTAAAAATTTCAGCAGGACTGTCTCTCTCAAGCATGCATGCACACAGTCTGCCCATTATCTTATTAGGATGCAAGATGACAGACCAATAATTCATTGTATAAAAGATAATCCATCTTAAAGGTGCTGTTCTTTTGAACAAATCTTATTGCCATTTGGTTGTGTCACCAATATTGAAAAGCAATAGATTTTAGGCTGATGAAAGTGAGCAACTGGCAGAAAATAATTAACTGCTCAGTGAACAGCTAATTCACTTTAGGTAGCGCAACAGTAATTTCAGATCATGTTACTATTTCAACCTAAAATCTTCTCTCTCTTTTTTATTTTTTATTTCTATTTTTCTGAACTGTATGGATTTGATGTATGAGATGCATAAAAAGCTTAATCATCAAAGTAAACTCAAATTGTATATTTATGAAGTAAATATCTCTGTTCTCTTTTTTGGTGAATTCAACATTGTAGAAAGCCCAAAGGAAATGTCAGGGTTTTAAAGCCTTGTCAATATAGCAGCAGGAAGACTAGTCTCATGACAAGGCAGTGCTAACCAAGCTAACCAGCCTTACTCCTTTAATGTCTGACACCCCTCACTTTGTGCACCTAGACAGCTCAAGAGTTCCAGTGCCACGGTTCTCTTCGGATGAGGTTAGGCTTTGTCCCTGATCCTTGGCCAGCTGGTGAGATGTGGCAGCAACAAAAGCAGCAGTGAGAAGCATTTTAGAAAAGGCAAAAAGACCTTTGTTGTATGGACTGGTGACATTACAGTTCAAATATTAAGTATTGTGCAGTCAGAAGTATTATTCTTATGACAACAGATAATGCTGTGTGAGGAGAATCAGGAATACAGTAAGAAATCTTGCTCATGCAAAAGGCTGCAGGAAGATAATAAAGCACTTGATATTTACTGCCTGTAGCATAGCAGCAGTATAAAATAAAATAAAATAAAATAAAATAAACATTTCCTGTTCAGATACCTCCTAGTGGCTTGCTGCTTAGTACAATTCCAATTCACATCAACTGTTTCGCAATGCTGTATGTGTTTTGCATTACCTGTATGCATAATGGATTGTTGTGTTAGTTAGCAGTCCCTGTCCCTGAGCAGTCCCTGAGCTTACAGACTTTACTTTCTACATGATTAACAATATTATTATTTTTGTTAATATGGTTATGTGTTCCACATTCTTAGAATGGTTACCACCTACTTAAGAAAACTTGTCTCAAGGACAGGATCACATTTATTATCATAAAGGCTTTCTGCTGAACCAATTCCTTGCCATCTCGTTTTGCTCCATTGTGACAGTCAGACTCTGTTTTCTCTATCTTAGCCTGGATGTCATGCAAATATCTGCTCTGGTTAACAAATATTAAATAAAAGCAAGATAAATCTTCATATATGTACTTATATGATCTAAGATTACCTGCCAGTTGAACCAGTGGGCAGCCCCAGTGGCCACTTCCTTCTCCTCTGCTCTTATTTTACCCTCCACATCCTTCCTCTCTATCTTAGATTATGACTTTAACATGGCAGTTCTCTACACAGTCATTCATACAGGGAAAGATGTCCTTAGTATTCGAAAGGTGAAATATGATTTGAAAGCAAAAGAAAAATTTGTTCACTAAGAATAGTCTGTGAATATAAAGGATATAAATAGTAGCATCTTCAGAGGATGTTTCTACTGGTAAACAGAGGTTTGCATTGTCTCTGGTGTAACAGAAAAAAATATATTAATCCTGTTTTTCAATTCAAGTGAGAAAAATTAATCTGTTCCCCAACAACCTTTTTTTTTTTTAAGACAGCATATTAAAACCAGTATTCTTCCTGTGGTATCAAATTCTACAGATTTCTCAGGCACACAAAACAGCCTTGATACAGTAAAATTTGTGATTAAAAAAAAACCATGCAAACAAAAAATTCCACTTCTTGCTTCATCCTCAAAACAACTCATTTTCTCTTTAGAGAAGGTGCTTTTTTCTCTGAGATGGAGAGCATGCAGTAATGTTCAGTCAATTCTCCCGAAGTCTTTTCCTAGATGTTCTACAATACAGTTCTCAGGTCTGTGATTCAAATTTTATTGGAATTAATATTATTTTAATGGTTTTCAGTCTGCTAAGAAGAGCTCCCCCCATAAAAAGTTAATACAAAGACTGCTCCTAAAGTAATGCCTCCTATTTTATTATATTGGTTCAGAGCATTGTAGGCAAATGTTGGTGGCATTCCAACCTAAGCCATTCTATGATTCTATGATAAAAATAAATAAATAAATAAATGTATTCTTCAGTTGTCTTCACTTTACAGCCACGAACTGGGAAAAGCTATCAACAGTCTACCATTTCTAAACAGGTAGTTAGACAAGGTAGCAGCTAAATTTAAGGACTGCCTAGGAAAGGGAAGGAGATGGCTAAGTATTTTCTTAGGAGCAGGCTTTTAACACACACGCCAGACATAAAGGGAGATCTCATGTGTGGTCCAGGTGGACTCATGACAATGTGTGTTCACATGTTCTCACGTAGAAGTGATCCTCATGCAGAATCCTGTGTGCAAGTGTCAGTAACACAAAGTGACAGTGTGTGCAGTAAGTTATTGTTAGACAACACTACTGAGAGAAGTAGGTTCTTCTTCCAGCCATAGCAGTGCTCTTGTTTGCTTGCCATGCAGAAGTTAAATCATTCAAGCATTTATTTATTTTTCTTTAAAAAAAATCCTGCTCCTTTGGTTTTTGTGTACAGTGTTCCTTGAAATATCACATGACATGACAGTATCTTAATTTTTTTTTTTCCAGACATTCACTGGAAGGATTTGTAGAGCAGAATAAGATTTGTACTGTAGCAGATAATGCTTTGCTGACCAATTCTTTACTGTCTTACATCTGGGGAAGCTGTTTGTATCTTGACAAAGTGTATATGTTTTTATGAAGGAAACTTTTTTTTGCATTCACTGCACAAGTGTGAAGACTACCCTAGCTGCACATCAGAATGGTGTATATAAATCTGCTCTTCCTTTATGAATTGAATTAAGAATCCATCATAAACATTTACAGAAAAAAAATCATCCAAATGCTTTCTGTGTAATCTAACATGGAAAGGACTAAAAACAGTAGCGTGTAGCCCTTCCAAGTGATATTTTTCAGGGATGCAAGGGAATGATTCATAATAAAGACATTTAACTACAGAGGAAACATTGAGAATGTAACTCAGCATGGGTACAGGAATGGAAGCTCAGCAGAGTGTGTTTGCTGCTTTCCAAGTAAAGAATTTGTCCAAAAAAGTCATGATTTCAGAAGTGAAAAGTCTATTAGCAAAAGCTTTTGATGACTTCACTTCCAAGGGATCACCCTGCAAAGGTACCCCTAGACTTTTGAAATCTTGCCAAGATCCTGTAACATCTACACTTACTACATTTCCTCTTGAACATATTTTTGGCAAGCTGGCTTGTTGAAAATGGGGAAATAACCTCTTAGCCAGGAATAATGGCCAACCACTGACTCTAGTCTCAGCAGTCTGTGCCAAGCATTTTTTCGTTTCATAGTAAATCAAAGCATTCGCCAGAAAACAAATGACACGTTCAACAGATAACATTGCCATTTTAGGCCAGCAACCATCTGCGACTTTAAGGTCAATGAGTCTACAAACACAACCAGTAACAACTTTATAATGTCACTTGATACCTCCATCTGTACATCACAGTGAAAACTAATGGATGAGACCCCCTTGACAACACTACTGGAAAAAGAAAGGAACAACAACATAAAAATTTACACAATGTTTGAACTGAATGAAACAAATACTGAACCCTCTTTCTCTTGCATGAACTAACCAACATATTTTCTTAGAGAAAAAAAAATATGTTGTTTATTTGGCTTGCTTTTCTCTTTCATGCCACTCACTGGGTTATACAATGAATTTTTCAAATTTTCTAGAAAGTTGTTTACTATATAGATGCTAAGCTAGCAAGATGCCAAACATTCAGTGTCACTTGTCAAACACAGGCAAATGATAGAGTTTCTTGAAAACCCTTGAGATATTTCATATATACACACTGACTTCATAGAATAACTTTCATTATTACTACCGTTTTAGCTTGTCAACCTTTATCACTTTGTGAAGCTTCTTGTCAGCAGTTTTACTTTTAAGTGAATTATATTGTTGCTTTCCTGAAGAAGGGACTTCTTCAATCTCTTCCACCAGTGAATCTGTCCAGCTTTACTAGCATACACTGGGACTTAATGGTACACTTATCAACATACACTGGTAATTGTATTCCCTCCTTAATTAACATGGATCAATCACAGAATAAATATATTTTTAGTATATAAGGGTAAATCTCATTTTAGAGCCCTGAGATCAACACTGAGACTAGTTTCTTCCCATATAAACAAAAGTTTCTTTCTGTATGGGGTTGATGCAAAAAGAGAAGAGTTCCTGGTCTGTGTTAGCCTCCAATTCAAGCACAAGTATTGTTTGGAAGAGTGCTCATCAACAAGAGCCCAAACTGTGCCAAGGAATGTGCTAATGTTCAATAATCTAGACAATAGTAAACTGGTAACTGAGCCAGCGTATAGGCCCTGCTCAGCCTTCTACTATAGACATAGTCAATACGCATGCTGGCAATTGTTCTAGTATATTATACATTTGGTATATATGTAATCTCCTTTTCTTTTACTGTAAGAGAATTTTCCCATTATATATGTAATCTTCTTTGTAGTCTTAAAATCTTCAATAGCTTTGATTCTTCTATTGTATGTTTGAGAAGCCATTTGTTTACTGATCTGTATATTATTTTTAAGTCTGGTCATAGATAGGAGATATTTTGTCTTCTCCAATGTCTCTATTTTTTTCTTCTAGTGTTAACCACCCTTTAAAACATCTTTCTTTTTAGTTGCTGTCATTCTCAGCTTGGTAAGGTCCAACTGACAAACAAATACTGCCTTCTTTTGAAAGATGATGAAAGTGGTAACAACCCAAAACCAGGGTGTGCTGACACTGACCATATTCAAGAAAAAGCAGAGAAATTTCCTGCAATAAAAATGTACACATAGAAATAAAACATTTTGACCAAGATTCTCATTGAATTCTAATCATCACTGCCTGAAAATTGAAGAAATTTATTGCAGAAGAACTACTGCATTAAAACAAAATAATGAACAGAAATAAAAATCAAAAACAGACAAAAAATGAAAAGGGAAACTTCAGCAGTTTGGAATATATAACATTCTTCAGTGTGTTTGTAATACAGGAATAAAAAAGTATTATGGAAGATAAAAGTATCCCTGCTTTCTGTGAAAGTGTCTGGGTTTTGCATTCAGCAATCTAACTGTAGGTATAATGCTCCACACTGGTTTTAATATTTATGAAAGTTATGGTCCTGCAAGAGTAAGGAAGTTTTGAACTGCAGTCATGAAAGTATTATATATCACAATTATGAAGAAAGCTATAAGACTTGTATGAGACAGAAGGACAAACATTGCTCTGTTTATGTGAGGTGTTGCATCATGATTTGTAAAATGTAGGAAATTCTGAGAGGAAAGCTTCCTTCATGTCTGTGTATCTACTGCTCCCATACTATCATTGTGTTTAAATCTCTCATATGTGAAAACACAAATTACCTGTATAGACACAGCCTGCTAATAGCTCAGATTAGTTTGCTTCTGCTTTTTCATTCTTCGAGCCGCCACCACTTATTCTGGGACATTTTCAGATGTTTTCCCCAGTCTTCCCAACCTAAAACAATAGGGTTATAAATGGGGTTATAAATGTGGATTAGCTCACCAGTTGAGGAAGCAGCTGGGATCCACATAAAACCATCGATCTCCTGAGAGACTGAGATATGCTGCAAGACTAGACACTGTCTTGGTAGCACATGTCCCATTGTTGTCAGAAAAGTTTCATTTCAAGTTCAGTGGGAAATATGGAGAGGAAGAATGTTTAAATTATGTTCTGCTGCTTAAAATGATCATGTGTTCCACTTTTAAAGGTCCAGAGCCACTACTGCTGCTCAGCATGAACCAAGAAGATACTGCTGACAACATCCATGTGAACATTAAACTCTGAGAATAAACAATTACAAATTGTAGGGTACTGGCTTAATCCTGGTAAATCTCAAACTGAAGTAAGTTTTTCAATACACTCTTTTCGTAGTAGGCCTCCCACTGGATTAGTGAAATTGAACATAACTAGGAGCAGCAACTGAGATCCAAATCAAATTCAACATGCATGTGCATGTTGAATGAACTGTCGATTTATAAAATAAAATGCTACAGGATGAGGGTGATACACAGTGGGAAGAGCCAGACAGTTAGGTGATGCAACCAAATAACAGGCATGGTCATTACTCCCAGCTTGTTAGACCTTCCTTCATCAGCACAGATTAGAATGTCATCTTCATTTTTGCACATGTTGTTACATCTATCACAAAAGTGCAAAAACAGTCCCAAACTAATTGATAGTGTAGGGAGAAGATCCTGACAGTCATGTTTCCAATATCAAAGAGCAGAAGGGCATCAAGCAACAGTAAGTCATGGATGAAAACACTGTTTCTTACAAAGTGCCTGAGCAGAGAAGCAAACTTTACTTAGCAGTGGCAAGTTCTATCCTTTGGGATAAAAATTTTCCTCATGATCATAAAATATTTCTCCACCATGAGCACTAAGTGTGGTTTTGCTAAATTTAAATGCCAGCAATAACACTTCTTGCAATTCTTTTTCCTGGCTCCTTTCACTCATTAAGCTGTTTGAACTTAGTTGTAATAAACGCATAAAAGGCCTTACCATAGGCAAGTCTATGATCGTACATTTGAATAGCTTCTTCTATGTCAAGAAAAATGGAATCAAGGAAATCTGGCTGCAATAACACAAAGGAAAAATTTTATGTCATTAGCAGTACTCTCTTACTAATTATTGGCCTTTGTGTTGCACCAAAATTCTTCATCATATAATGCTCCCTTTCCCCATTAAATACTGAGGCAGTTCAAGGAGGGATAAAATATCAAAGAATTAACATTTTATTGTAAGATATCTGCAAAATAATAAAAAAATCATATTGCAATTGTGAAGTTTTATATCATTAAATGTTTTGGCTCATATTCAGGATTCCTGTGACAAATCTAATCACTTAGAAGTTGAAGTTATAACTTAACCCCTGCAAAAACAATCTATGAAGAAGTCAAGCAAGGAAGGTGTTTTTTATGATCCCTGGGCAGGGATATTACAACACTCCTTCTCCTTGGTCTCTTTCTTACTCCTATCTTCTTTTTTTTTTTTTTTTTTTGGTCTTCCTCACAGAGAAATCAAAATATCACTCTAGAAAAGCAGCTAACAGATCATGGAGCCAAGGGAAAAGCACTCTCAAAGCACTCAGTGTTATAAGTCAGTCTGCTCTCTACAGTGTTTGCCTCATATTTCAATGGGGATAGAGTTCCACAGGTATTATCCGCTTTGAATAAATCAAATTCTGCAATTTCAGATTATAGAATCTGTACTTTGAATTGACAGAAAAAGATACTGAATGCATACATGCAGGTTTCTTACTTGGTTCAGCTGTATTTTAATTTTAGAAGAATTTACTTTTTTTACATCAACCTATGAAAAGGTTACAATTATACACTTCATTATGCTGTTGTGTTTTTGTTGTTGTTTGTTTGTTTGTCTGTAAAGAGATGATTTGTTCATAAATTTCTCTGTGCAATTAAAATCTTGTAGGGCTTCATTTAACAGCCTAAAAAAATTGCCAAATTTTTAAGATTTTTTTCAAAAAATATTTTAGAGCTCTTGTAGATAAAGAATAAACCCAAATATTTTTCTGGAATTTGCTCCTTGCTCCTCAAATCTACAGAAAAAATGCAAGTGTAAACATAGCCACAGTGAAATCAGTGGGACTTAAATATCCCAGAGCAAAGATTCTGCCCCAGAGTTGCCTTCTGTGCAGTTTCGGCCCTGCAATGTCAGATCAAGAACCACTATTTACTGAGCAGAGCCTTCCATCTTTTCTCAGTCTAACTCTAAGAACTGGTGATTTGTGCTGATTCAGTTCCATATCAGGTTATATCTTCATTCAGACTGAAAGGTCAAAGGAAATGAAAGACAGCTGGAAAGTGCTGAGTAATGCCACACCTGACCATGAGAGGTACAACCCAGATGAATTCACCAGCTTGAGCTAGATGGCAGCCACCAGAAAATTGTGGCCAGCCACAAAAACCTAAGGGACACTTAAACTAGGTAAGGTCTCTGAAAGAAAAAGGCAGGAATCTGAACCTTCATCTTCATTATCCTTTCATAGAATCACAGAACCATGGAGTCATAGAATCATAGCATGTTTTGAGTTGGAAGGGACCTTTAAGATCATCTAGTTCCAGTCCCCTGCTATAGGCAGGAACACCTCCCTCTAGACCAGGTTGCTCAAAGTCCCATCCAGCCTGGCCTTGAATGCTTCCAGGGAAGGGCATCAACAACCTCACTGGGCAACCTGTTCCAGTGTCTCACCACCCTCACAGTAAAGAATTTCTTCTTAATTCCTAGTCTAAATCTACTCTCTTCCAATTTAAAACCATTTCCCCTTGTCCTGTCACTACATGCCCTTATAAAAAGTCCCTCCCCAGCCTTTCTGTAGGTTCCCCTTCAGGTACTGGAAGGATGCTAGAAGGTCCCGCCAGGAGCCTTCTCTTCTCTCAAGCTCTCTCAGCCTATCCTTGTAGGGGAGATGCTCCAGCATCTTCGTGGCTCTCCTCTGGGCCTGCTCCAACAGCTCAATATCCTTCTTGTGTTTGGAGCCCCAGAACTGGAGTCAGTACTCCAGGCAGGGTCTCACAAGAGCCTAGTAGAAGGGCAGAATGACCTCCGTCAATGCAGAGTCACAGAATTGCAAGAGTTGGATGGGACATCTGAAGGTCATCTAGTCATCTAGTCATCTAGTGCAAACTCCTGCTAAAGAAGATTCCCTACAGTAGGTCACACAGTAAAGTGTACAGGTAGGTTTTGAATATCTTCAGAGAAGGAGACTCCACAACCTCTCTGTGCAGCCTGTTCCATTGCTCTGTCACCTTCAAAGTAAAGAAGTTTTTCCTCATGTTCAGATGGAACTTCCTATATTCCAGTATCTGCCCATTGCCCCTTGCTCTGTCACTGAGCACCACTGAAAAGAGCATGGTCCTGTCCACTTGATTCCTACCCTTTAGATATTTATAAGCATTGATAAAATCCCCCTCTCACTCTTCTCGTTCTTCAGGTTGAGCTGTCCTGGTCTCTGCCTTTCCTCATAAGAGAGATGCTCCACGTCTCTCATCATCTTTGTAACCCTCTGCTGGACTCTCTCTAGAAATTCCCTAGAAATTCTTTCTCAAACTGAGGAGCCCAGAACTGCACACATTACTCCAGATAAGGCCTTACTAGGGCAGAGTAGAGAAGGAGAGCTACCTGCTTGACCTTCTGGCCAAGCTCTTTTTAATGCACCCCAGGATGCCATTGGCCTTCTTGGCCACAAGGGCACACTGCTGGCTTGTAGCCAACCTGTTGTCCACCAGGACACCCAGGTCCTTCTCCTCAGAGATCCTCAGAGGAGGTCACCCCCTAACGTGCACTGATGCATGCAATTATTTCTCCTTAGGTGTAAGACTGCTGTTCCCCTTGATGAGCCTCATCAGGTTCCTCTCTGCCCAGCTCTCCAGCGTGCCCAGGTCTTGTTGAACAGCCTTCTGGTGTGCCAGCCACTCCTCCTGGCTTCAGCAAAATTGCTGAGGATGTACTCTATCCCTTCATGCAGGTCACTGATGAAAATATTCACAGGACTGGACCCACAACTGACCCCTAGGGAACACCTCTACCTACAGACCTCCAATCAAAATCTGCGCTACTGATCACAACTCTTTGAGCTCTGCCGGTCAGCCAGTTCTTGATCAATCTCGCTGTCCACTTGCCTATCCCACACTTTCTTCCTTCAGAATCTGTTGTTGTATACCACATCTAATTGCCATCCATCTTCTGCACCCCCTTTTTTTCTGACAAAATAATAAAAAAAAAAAGTGTTTTGTACTTACATGCATTTTCTTTTCTATAATTCTTTGGCATGTTCTTGTGAATGGAAGTGGGAAGTTAAAAGTAGGATGAAAATTAATACAGGATTTCCTCTTTATATCCTCCAGTAGTAGCTAGTCAACACTGAATAGCTCCTTGACTTACATCATTAGAAACACACTTTTCATTAGAAAAATTAAACGATGTTTTGGCTCGCAATTGCTAATTTGTATGTGTTTGCTAGAACTGAAACGATTGCTTAGACTTTGACAGCAAAGTAAAATAACAAGCTCTTCTGCAGTCTGTGAAATGGTTTTATAATGACATTAAAAGAAAATAAAATTAAAGAAGAGCACTACCAGACCTCCATAAATGTTTCTCTGCAAATCCTGAACACTTCGGCTTTCTGCCAAGATTTTAGAATCTGGAAGAAAGGATTAGGACACTTTCAGGTCTTATTACAGTGCCCTATGTTTTTTTGAATAGTCAGCTGAGAGAGTACGTACTTCTATCTGTTAATCCAGATGTAAGAAATAGCTTTTCCATCAAAGGAACCTTTTTAGAGAGACAAACTTTGCCTTATTTCCAGAACTGAAAAAATAAAAGAGTCACTGGTACATCTTCATAGAAAGTACTGATATTTTAAGAGGGTTTAGCTAATAACACAATTATAGACCATGCTATTTACAGCCATGATAATTATATTTGTCCAACACTTTCTATTTTATACTAAATAGATGATACATCAAAAAAATAAAATACGTATTTTTCCACTCCCCCAAGGTTAAATCCTGTTATTCTTCCATTGTAAATTTTCCCCAGAAACTGAAAACACTGCTAAGAGTTTTGAGATGTTACCTAAACTTCTCCACTTAAGCTTAAATAAAAATGAAAAGCATACTCTGCAAAAATAACTTGGTTTTCCTCCAAAGCAGGGTACGCTTATTCATCCAGATCAAATCCCTTGCACCCCTAAAACTTGCACACCCTGAAGTTGTGAAAACTGGGAGGGAATTTGCATCTGAGGAACCAGGGAATTCCTAGCACCAGTTCCATCACCTGCACATCATCCAAAATGCTCTGGGCTGCAGGATAAACTCAAGAACTCTCAAAAGAAGAACGGAGAAGAATCAGGTCCTCTGTGGAGGACAATACAGTTATTAACAATTACAGTGTGTTACTTTGTGATTCTGGGCTGGAGTCTTCAGGCCAGATTTGTGGGAAGTGCAACTGAGGTGAATAGATACTGTTTAATTAATCATGGGGGAAGCAAATGAATTTAGAACTGACAAGCGTTACTCCCTTTTCTGGAATTATTGTTGCTACTTCCTTTGCATAATCCTACTTCCACTATGAGAAATTGAAGGCAGCTGCCAAAGTAGAAGGAGAATGACATTTTTTTCTCAGGAATTTCACCCATGCTCTGAAATATGCACTCGATTAAACTAATTAATAGTATTTCAACGTGTAGCATAAACTTTAAATACCATCAAATGCTATTGCTCTCCAGATGGTTTTGCGCTTCTGTTTCTGAAAATAGGTCCTAACATATCAGCTCAATTTTTCAAATTCTCCTTTCACTCAAAGAATGTATTCAGCAGAGACATAAGAGTATATGAATAGAAAGACTTTGCAAATGCCTGCTGGATAAATTTCCATGCTAAAAGGCACCTTTCTCTACAACTGCTGTTATAAGCAGAGACAATGATTTTAAAAGACCTTCTCATATGTGGCCAACTGCATATAACTTCCCTAACAACTGAAAACACATCCTTTGCAAACAGCAGTTTCTTAACCCCACAGAAGCAGCATCTGGTGAGCTGTGCCACATACATTCAATAGGTTTTGCTGTGAGATAAACTGTTGCTCATAAATCTGAATTCTTTGATTCTAGAGATTTAATGAAACATTGAAATAAACTGAGCTAACAGTATAAACAATTGTTTTGAAGTGCAGAACATTCTTACTTGCAAAACACTGGAACCAATTTTGGAGAGAGCTAGAGGGGAAAAGTGAAAACAGTGGAGTGCTGTAGTCATGGGTGAACTGGGCTTAGTGGTCTGAAATCTACCAAGCTGATTTTTATCCTTATTTCAATTCTGTGACTGTTTGAAGAAGCATCACAAACAATTCCAAGATAATTCAATTTGTTAGAAGTTATCTTTAGCACTCTGTTTATAGTTGTTTTTTGCTGTTTTGTTTAAAAAAAAATACTTGAAGACAAACCAAGAGGTAACATCAAAACACTGGCAAATGCATTTCATATAATAGGGGGGAATTAAGAGAATGTTTTCAAGAAAACAAAGATGGTTTTTCATAGGCTTTATGGCGAATAGATGCGTTTTCTAAGCTCATATATGCCCTTTCTCCCATCCAGCAATCAGAAGAAACACCTTATTTTGGACAGAACTTGTTTTCTGTTTCAGAAATGGTGCACTATGGCTGAGCCATAGCTTGAGAAGGACTTCTTGAGTGGCACAGCTGTTGTGGAGGGGTTCCCAGAGCATGCATCTCCACTGCACTAGGACAAGGAGAATGGCGGTGGTCACTTTCCATGAAAAACTGGAGGCCCAAGACTTCTTTTTTCTCTTTGTATCCAGGTTGAGGATACATTTTAACAAGTGGTGATAGTACATTACTGATGTTCATTTTCTTTTTTGTCCCTGCAGCTCACACTGGGGTGAGAAGCTGACCCAGCCTGCTGATCTCCGCAACTTTATGGAAAGAGCTTGAGCTCCTAGCTGCTGCTCAGTTCAGAGCTGCCAAGGAGAGTTTGATGCCTGTTTTGGGAGTGTCTCCAGATGAAGAGGGGTTTAGTGAGCCAGCTCAGCTGAGGCTGCTCTGCAGGGCCAGACACCAACATGCTACATCACTGTGATTGGTCTCTCCGGCTATAACTTCACAGGAAACCAAGCAGTGACAAATCATTCTCAGGTCCTGAGGCCAGCTGGCATAATCCAGTCATATACTGCATAAATCATGCGAGCTACACCGGTCTTCTTATGACCAGAATGGTGACACTTAGAATGCTTTTGGGAACAGTTTGGGAAAGACGAAAACTGTGAGGATGTAACCTGGAGCAAGACTACATTTTAGATTGCTGAAAATTAAACTTAGAGGGAATTACATTATGATGACGAGGCACTGTTGAGCTAATTGGAAAAGATCTAGACTGTGACCAGAGATGCATGAGTATTTTTGTGTCAACTGTGTGCACTAGAGATGAGTTTGAATGTGAGAACAATACAACGCCCATGCTTGACTGAATCTGAAGAAATGTCATATTAAAAACGATACCAAATCATACCATAGACTGGTTCTGTACATTGATTCTATTCAGTTTTGCACCAGTACCTCAAAGAGGAGAAAGATGTACCAAACATTACAGTTTTGGATAAATGACTTAAAAGAGAAAATATATTTGTGAATTGAAAGGCTTGGGGAAAACAAAAACAAACAAACAAAAAAAAAAACCAAGAGAGACAAATCTTGTTTCCTTTGTTGCTCTGAGGACATCATAGTAAGGAGGGAAGCATAGGGAAGAAAGAACACCAGGAGTCTTCCTGCCAGCTTCAAACCTAACAAAGCGACCGGCTCCAGTGGCAGCAGAGAGACCCTCCAGCCCTCTTCACATGAGATTTCATGTGCCTTCAATTTTGTTGGACACTGTTACATCCTGCATGTGTCGTCTTTTTCCTTGTTGTCATAAGAAAGTGCTTAATATGCCTTTCACTTCCAGGCACCTTGCACTGCTGCATATACATTCGGTATATTTTTTTCCTGCAGTTTGCAACTAATTACTGCAGTGGAAGGGTAGGACTGCTTCTGGCCGGATTCCTGGATTTCTTGTAGTGTTAGTTACCTTCTTTGCTAAAGAGCCTGCCATAAGTTTAATCCTTTCCGCAGATATTCATCTGTCCCTGCTTTTAAAAAGCATTTCTGGAGACTGTATCTGTTTTTCTTAAGAATAATTCTTGCATGCTGAAATCACAAGTACAAAAAAAATGATCCTGTCCTTCAGCTAGGGAATTTCAAAAGCCTTCCAAGCTTACATGTAAATACCAGAGTTCTCTGCTCTGAAATGTGCATTGGTCCTCCCTTTGGTTTTTGGCCATAGGTATAGAAAAACAGACTCATTTTAAGTCTTAGTTTTTCTTGGGTCATGGTTTCCATGAAATTAACTTATCAGTTGGTCCAGTGTTCTTGACATTATTTCTGGCAATTGTGCCTCATTCAATTCTCATCTCTCATCTACCTTCCAAAAGTGAAAGCAATCTTTGTCTTGTTCTTTTTTAATCTCTAATCATGCTTAAATCTGTAAGCTCTGAATACAGATACAGTTATTGTTCCCATTGCTTCCCTGATTGTGTAAGGTTTTTTTGAAATCCAGCATTCCCATCTGGCCAAGGTCTCTGCACGTTGCCTCAGCCTCTGCTTCCTCTTCATGCTCCGTTCTCTGCTGTGGGTCTCACTCATCTGACTGCCATTTCAGCTACTGATTGTGAGAGGCAAGACAGAAGGCGAAGAGCAGCCCAAGCATCTCTCTGATGGGAGGCTGAATAGGTGGGACATGGCTAACACCACCTAAGGGTACAGACAAAGTAAATCTTCCACACAGAATCTCAGTATTGTAGGGGTTGGAAGGGACCTCTGAGGATCATCTACCCCTAACTTATGTACAGATATATGTGAGGCTTTTGAGAACGAGCTGTTCTTTGGCTCATTAAGCTTCTTTACTTCCCCCCACACTCCTTCTTTCCTACTTTTCTAAACTGGACTCTTTTAGAATCTAACTTGGTGCTCTGTACGATGCTGCTGCAAAAAGGTCATCAAACATTTAAGAGTGTTTCAGGTGTTTCTCCCCACTTGAGGTCTCTTCTGGAGAGAGAGATCCCCTTATATAAAGGGGCATAATGCTGCCTGGGAGGATCACAACAGATGTTAGTTAATTTCTAGCTCTCTGAAAATACAAGTTATAAATGATGTAGAAATCCACCTTGCAGGTCTGATAATAGGCTCTCAAACAGATACTGAAAATATTTTGGACTCCCAATGGTAATTGGTAAACAATCTTTTAATCTTCTTGCCTGGATTTCTGTCATGGATCTATCACACGTAGATGTAAGCAACTTCTCCAAAGAACTATAATCATATAGTAGATTTGTCTGCCCTCTCTGTCATCTCCGTGTAATGCGTGACTGGTCTCTCTATGTTCTGTTCAAAGCCATAGTTCTGGAAATGAATGAAAAGTATGTTTTCTGCAGCAGGTCAATGAACCCCCTTTCTTGTGGTCTGGGATCCAGTTACTGGATTACCTGCTGGTTGATGTATGGAAATGTTCAACTCATTTTAGAACATTTTGCTTAGTGAAGGCCTTAAGAGTGTACCCCTCTCCACCCAAACAATCTTCTGCATGAAATTCAGTTACTGTCAAAACTGCTATTTCTCTGCCAGGCCTGGCTGAATTTGGCACAGGGACTTAAAAATCACAGGGAGGAAAAATATGTTGAGCTAGAAACAGAAACCTCTTCACTGGCTGGGGTGTTTTAATGGTCATCAGCACACAGTCCAAACTTCTCCTTCCTCCAACCCCTGATCTTTCTTCTAACCTTCAAGCAGACAAAAATAGTGGAAGTGGGGTGTGACTGACAGATAGACCTCACTGACTGCAGGTAGCAGTGAGGTTATGCCTCAGACTGAATTAATCATGTTAATTTGCATTGTTTGAGGTTGTCTGTTGGAAAAAATGCACTCCCAGCTCCATGGAAAACAAAAGCCTGGGGAAGATCATGGGTTTTTCTGTTTTGCTAATCCCGTTGGTGATTCACTCTGAGCACTCGCTTAAGCTTACCTTCATTGTACCATTTATCCTCAGCTTCATACAGGGAATGGGTGGTGTTAGCTGTATGCCAGGCTGCCCTGCTAATGTTGGCCAGTGGGCATATAGATGCAGCTCCAAACAGCACAGCTTTAAGGACTAAAGTGCTATAGATAAAAAGCTATGAATGCTTGAAAGCAGGGTTTGGCTGTCTTTTCAGTGATGTGTAAAATAACACAGTTCACGGAACAACCATCCACCCAGCAACCACAGAACCCTCAGAGCAGTAAAAACATGATTAGCAGTAAAAACATACCTCATCCCTTTCTATATTATCTATATATAATAACTGACTGTATTTTTTTCTGAAAAATGTTGGTCATTTAAGGTAAGGTCCTGCAATGGCTTTATCAGCCACAAACATAGTCACCTAACTTGTGCTCTGCAGGATGTTGATGACAGATCTGGTAATTGGGTAGGACTACAGAATTGGAGTGCAGCTGTTATTTGCTTATTAAAGGTCTCAGAGGAAAAGATACAAATACACACACACACAGTTTCAGTGCCTCATTAATCCAAGATACCATCCCTTTCACAGGCCATGCTGTGGTCTGAGCTAGGCAGTGCAAATGGTCTTTTCCTGCTTGAGTGATTTGAGACACAAAACTCAAGTGCCCAGTCAAAAATTACTGCTTCTCCAGGTTGCTCATATGGCTTAAGTACTGTGTATTTTGATGCAAAAATATTGAGATCCTTTTTCTTTTTCCACCAACCAGTACAGTGTTTCAAATTAACATTACAGTACTGTGCCAGGTCTCTGTCTTTCCCCTGTTAGAGGCACTCCTTGGTGGAAGAGATGCCTCCCAAAAAGATTTCAAATGTATTTGGCAAATGTGTATTTGCTGGCCCCACAAACAAAAAAACCCTTTATCTCCATATTAGACAACTGAATCTAAAACCTGTTTCCCTCATCACTTCACACTGCACGAAGCGCTGAAGGTCTCAAAGACAAAATACATTCACGGAACTGAACATTTCTCTGGCAAACTACTTCTTTGTATCTATTCTCCTTGAAACTAAAAACTAGGCAAGTGAAAATTCTCCAGATGCCCTGGCAGAAAACACTCTGATTAAAATCTGCTTTTCCTATTAGACAGGCACTACTCTTAATTACGTCAGTAACAAATGCAGAGCACTGTAACACAGCAAAATATTTAAATAATTCACCTGTGTAAGAGCATGGACTCCAAAGGCAGATTATCAGACTATTTTGATAAACAGAATGCCATACCAAACTGATAACTCTAATTTATTTCCCTCCCAGTGTCATGAAGAAAACTGCAGAACTGTACAGTTTGTCAAAGGTATTGACAAAGATTACAGAGCTGTTAGCTACTGCGTGAAAATACTTTCATGTGTAAGTCTTGCTCTTTGAATTATGTTATAGCTTTGCCACTGGTGAGATGTAAGAAAGGCAAGCGATGTCTCTTCCTACTAGATATTTCTCATAGTACTAGAAAACACAGCATAAAAAAGCACAAGGTTCCTGAAGCAACATAAGAAGTGTTTTCCCAATCAGTGTGTTGCTGCAGTTTGAACTCTGCATTCAGTAACATGGATTTTTCTGTGACTGTATATAGCACCCAAGCTTGCCATGTGCAAGATAAATCAAGGATTTTTCCACCATGGATATCATTGGAGAATTGCATTTTTCGAAGATTTCTAAGCCATGGTTCTAAAAGTAATCTAGGTATGACAAGTAATTAAGAATGTATATACCTAGGAATATGTATGAAACAACTGAAGTGACAATGCTTATAATTTCCATCCTATCCCAGTATCAGATGTGATTACTAAAGGACAGAAATGACGGAAGAGTAATCACATCACTCAGATGAGCACCTACACAAATCCTTCAGCTTGCTGCTAGAATAGGGAAAGGTGTGAACCAAACAAGGGATGGTTTCAGTTCAAAATCCTATCTTTTGCATAGGCATTTGCATAAGCACTTTAGATTTGATCTCCTGTCCTTCTATGATTGGTCCCTGTGTTCAGTAATTGCCAACAGAGAGTCATGATCAAGCAGGTCATCAAAACATTGCATCCTCCACTTCAGTGCTGGTAAGGTTACATTTAGGGGCATATTTAATGCTTCCTTAACAATAAATTCATATCAGGCGTGTTATCTTTCAGCTTTCCATCCAATATTTGTTTTCAGTGTTTCACGTCTCCCATTTGTGTCTTTCAGGGCATGCTTTGTATCAGGACATTTAGGAAGATGAAGCATCAGGGAACACTGTGATCCTACATGAAATAAGATAGCTACCAGGTCTGATGTACTTCTGAGGAATATCAAGAATGAGGGGGTTTTATGCTGAAACATCTGCCTCTCTCTTGTCCCTGTTCTGCTGACAGCACAACAGTACATAGTGTATATGCTAACACGTGGACCTCAGGCTAGGTGCCATATTGACAACAGTGATCTGCAGCACCTATTTAATTATTATTCCCTAGATGACGTTGCGGAGTTAGGAACTATGATGGCCATGTGGCTCAGTTGCCTAATAGTCACTCAGACTGCTTAGGAAGAGCTTTGAGGAAATCAGAAGAGAGATAAGTAGGGGAAGAAAAGTACAGACACACTGTTAAAAACTTGAGGATTCAAGAGAAAGACATACAATGCTGCAGAGAAAAGATGGCTAGTCTAGTAAAGATTAGTGGGGGCTGCTCAGACACTGAATTAAGCTGTCAGTATCCTCGGTGCCAAAAGACGACAATTCAGCAACACGCAAAACCATCATAGGGAGCCCTGGAAGCATTCTAGCTGATGCTTGATTGGCACCCAGGACTCTTCAGGAGATTTATTAGGGATGGTGAACACACTAATGTTTCGCCTAATAGCTCACTAAATCTTGGAGATGCTATTTTTGTGTGTTAGCCAATAAATGATTGCTTTATACTTTTAAGCCTTGCATATCTTGCTAGCAGACTTTTGTCCAGGATGAGTTAAAGATACCCAAACAAACCAATACAAAATAGGTGTTGTAAAAGAGCCTATATGAATTTTGATACAAGGAGATAAAGGATGTGGTCAAAGCCAAGGCCATGAAGAAAAGTCAGGTTTCCACTTTTCTGTAGGACCTCAGAGAGGTTGCTCCAGACTTCAGCCATTGCCCTGAAATCACTTCTCAGCACCCTTCCTTACGCACATGGCTGAGTATCCTCATTGTTTCCCATCTTTATTTGTAAATCTAGAGTTTCTCATGCCTTTTGTATCATTTATTTCTCTGTACGTCATAAATTTAGATCGATCAGACAAACTTAGCACTGATTTCACTGGAAATAATAACTGTCCATTGCTAAGCCCTTTTTAAAATGTTTCTCTAGCTTGCGTGAGAGATGCAACTTCTTATTCTAACATGTCTACGAGATACAGGATTTTCTTCCACTTAAAAAAATATATGTATTTTGCTATCTGTGTATTCCACTGCCTTTGCCTCTCACTCATTTTAATAAGCATGTTTGCTGAATATGTGCTTTCTGTGAGCTCTGCAGCTCTTGGCAGCAGCATTTTCTTTCTGCATATTGCATCAACATCCAGATGAAGGTAGAGTTTATATGACTGTTGTGCTACCCAAAAGGCTTTAGACTGAAATAATTGTCTTTATCCACTGGTGAAAGATATGCAGAAAATCAGATTAAATATAAACTTAAAAGAAAAAAAAGCAACTACCACCAACAGATTGAGCTACTCAGGAAATAAAGAAGAAGATATTTGCACATTGCTTACAGTATGTTTATACCTGAATTAATTCAATGAGGCACACATATTAACCATACAAAACCCTGGGACATATCTGAACCTTTTGTGTATGCAAATGCAACGAATCATTGGCTGTTAGTGACATTCTAAGCCATAGGAAAAATCCCTACCTGGATGCAGGCCCTAATCCTGATTGTTTTGTCTGACATATAAACTAGCTAAAACATAGCCCTTACAGACTTGGCACATTTCCAGAAGTAATTTACTATGGCGTAGCACTGCTGTTGTTACCGGATGTATATAACGCTTCTGAGGGGTTAAAGACAATTCTTATTCATCCCTCAGTAAATGTGATTATGATCTGACACAGTGTTGATAGCCCACCTCAATCTGGTTATAGCTACTGTTCATTTACAAGAACAAAGAGCAATTCATATTTAGATGAAAGAAGAGCTTTGCTTGCCTTATGTTCAGTATAATGTTGTCAGCAGGACAAAGGACAATGTTATTGCTGTTACACAATCAGCATGATATATTATGTAAATGGTATTCTGTTTCTTTCTTTAATTTGTTAAGTGCTTCATATTCTTCCCCTTACTGTGCCTGCTATTGGGTTCACAGCTTCCTACTGCTTACAGTTTCCTCTGCTAATTTGTTTTGTTATTATTTATTTATCCCTAGTTTACAGTTGTAAAAAAATGGCTCATCTGAACTTAATCAAAACAGTTTTATCTCTTTTTTTCTGATTCCTAGGCCATTAGACTGATATGGTGGGATAATCTTAATTTTCTCCATTTTGTATCATTAACATTTTTCTGGAATCTTAATGTGAAGGAAGATTAGAGTCTGTTAAGGCCTTTAACCTTTTCTTTGAAAGGTAAGTACCTCCAAGCAAGATTTTAGATTTTGAACATGAGTGAGTTTGACTCAAGTCAAAATGACTCAGATGTGACTGAAAAGGCTGCTCTTTTGTGTTATTGAAGCTTTCACTGTGTTTTTACTGGTTGTTCTAGATTTTCTTGTGTTTTCCCTTCATGCTGCAGATTTCTTAACAGTAAGCTTTTCCAGCAAGAACTACAGTTTCTGAAAAATGTAAAAATATCTGAAAATATGCCAGCTGCATAGAAAACTTGAATTTCCTATTGAGAAGTGAAATGAAAGCTCTTATTTTACGACAGATTAAACTATATGCGGAGTAACCCAAACCACCTAGCTATGCATCCACTAAGAAATAAGTTTAGAATCTTCTTTTCTAAGGTGTTGCTTTGCAGCAGATATGATTGATATTCTCCAAATTGTTGAGAAAGATGGATGATTACATTTGCCATCTCAAGATGTGGAACTGGCTGGTCAAGCTAAATTATGCACTCAAAGAGTAGCCAGAGCAGGCTGATATACAAATGTATGTCTAGTGGTACTTCATGTGTTTTTATGTCAACATTTGCAGTCCAGCTCTTGCCTTAGACGATAAAAGTCTGATGGTAGTGGTGGCTGTAGACATTTTGACCTGCCCGATAATCGACTGGGAATCAAACAACATCAGGCAGCCTTCTGAGCAGTCATCTGATAGCATCTATTTTTATCTGTATGACAACCAGATGTCCCAACAACACGTCTTATGTGATGCACACTTTCCTTTCTGGTTTACCACCTTGGAAAATGTGGTAGAAGAATAACGTCATTGTTTAAGTCATTTTGCAGCCTTGTCATATAACATTTACAACACAGCAACAGCAGAACAGGGTTTTTCACAGGTGTTAAATGCATCTGACAGTGCAATACACCTTTTGGTTATATTTGCTTCCCAGCTAAGGAATCTGCACTTCTTCAGGTTAAGAGACTTGTCAAAACTCAAAACACTGTGAATCTCATGCTTTTGGGTGGTACCCATGGGCAAACATTTGGCTCCAAGAGTTTGCCAGAGCTCCCTGTTGTTTCTACTCTTTGGCTACAAAGGACAACCACATCATTTTTGTTGGAAGCAGTCTAAGTAGCTGCCAGCAAAGCTGTAGTTTCTCAGATGGTTGTGAGCAGGGAAGCCCTTGGGCAGAGCAAAGCTGTCACACCATTTCAGCAGCATATTCAACACATCTCTTCTCCAAATAGTAAAGAACTACCACATTTCCAGAAGCCAAATAGGAACGTCAGTGTCATCCACCTTGCAGACCACCTGCTCTTCATGCACACAGCACAAAGCCACAGGGGATAGGCAAGTATATAAACTAAGATTAACATCTCTGTCAGCTGATCACCTCCACTGAGGCACTCAGAGATTCAGGGCCATCACACAAGGCCTTGCATAGTTATATCCTGGCAATACACCACTGTCTTTTTCAAAATGCATCTTAAAAAAAGTTCACAGAGAAAACTTGTTCCAACATTTATTGCTGAAGTTCAGTAATTCCAGGTAAATCCCTTTGAGGAAGTTGACATTACTCCTGCCTCAGGTCTCCCATCTGAAGCGTGAATACCCACCTTTTGTTGAACCTCCCATCTGCAGAACATACAGACCCTACATGTATGTCTTCTGATGCAGTATCTGTACCGTTTTAGCAGACTTTCTTCCAAATGACTGTCTTACCTTTACAATACAAAAAGCTGCTGGCATGCATGCTCAGATGAGCATCTGTTTGCCAGCTGTGTTCAAAGGGTTTGATAACATGTTATAAAACTCCAGCAGACTGAATAGCAGCTGTTCTCTATCACTTTCATATATTTAGTCTGGAGAAGGGAGAGGGTTTTACTAAGAATTAAAAATAGACTGGCCAATAATACCACCCCCCAAAATACATAAATATATAAATATATATATCCTAATAATATTTTAAATAACCATAAAATCCAGGGAGTCGTTTTTTTCTAAGTGGATTTATCAATTTTAATTTCTGCAAAAAGCAAAATGAAAGGAAGTGTCTTCTTTGAAGATGGCTATGGCAGAAGAATGCAAATACAAGGCCAGGATAATGGAGCACTGTGCATTCCTTTCTGGTGCCCCACAGAATTCACTCTGTTGACATGATTATTTGGAATTTGGTTTCATAAATTTTAATGCGAGAAGCATGGCCTTCTAGACAAACAAGAATGCAGGCGTATGCTCTCCATATCACTGGCATTTAAAACAGCCCTATCCTCTTTCTTTTGAAATAACAAGAAGGAAGGAAGTGATTACTGCAGAATTTGTACAGTTGTGGAGCCCAACTGGTAATGCAGATAATAATAAAATTCCCTTCATAGTAGCCGTGTTCTCACCAGACTATCTCAAAGAGCTTCCCTGCTTACTTGTTTGCTTTACAGAAAACATTTCCACCATTATTCCCTTTTTATGGATTCTGAAATGTATGATGATGTATGGAAGAGTGAAGCCTTGCAGGCACGGCCAGGGAAAGTGAGTGAGATTTCCAGCCCTCACGTCTTATCTCTACACACTAAATTATCTTGCTTTCTCATACAATGCAAAGGGATGTCCTAATGGAAAACCTGCAGCATAGTGTTGTTTCCTTCTAAATATTAGGGACATCCAAAGAACAGCTATACTAGAGACACCGTTTTGTAGCATAAGCCACTGGGCAGTTTAGGTGTCTAAGGATATGACAGAAAAAAATAAAATAAAATAAATAAAGATAATAAAATGTGCCTATTTCAGTACAAAAGGGCAAAAACTCATAATACATCAAATTCAGAAAATTTTGTGAGATAAAAGAATGTTTTGATTCAATCTGCTTTTAAAAAGGCAACATCAATTTATCTAAAAACAATGTTTTAGATAATTGACACTCGGATGTCATTCTGTTCCCCTCCATTACTAACTAGTGTAGAAAAAAACTGTTAAATAACAAAAGAACAGTAACATAATCTTATTAACTTATGTCTGAATTGAAATGTAAACTTCCCCTGCCTACAAGTGCATTTTTTTAAAGATAAATTCTTTGGAAATATTCAAATTTTGGAGGTTGTGTGGAGGTGAAACAATAAGTCTCCACACTTGGAGAAGGCTATTTTATATAGTCTGTGAAAACTGCTCCCATGGGCCTGCTCTGTGGTTCTCTCTGCTCTTGATAGGAAAGGTGGTGTACAAAATGCCTCCATCAGCCCAACAGCTTGTTCACACCAAACTTTGAAGCCACTGTTTTGCCAGCAAAGTTTTTGAGCCATGAAACAAATTGCCATGATGATCTAGGTTAAGAGAGTCTCTCTTTCTTTTACATCAAGGGATGAGAATAAACAGTGGGAAAACACCCGCTTCACTGTTGAGGAGACTCAGACAATTTCATTTCTGAATTTCTGAATTCCAGTGGTGATGGAACAGTTACATCCATCACTGAAGACTGAAGACTGAGCAGGTCAGCCTCAGCTCCGTTCTCCAGCATTATTCACAGTTGCTAGCATGGGCCAAGCAAGTACACTCTGAGAGGCTTCATATCAGGCTTCATCCAGTGTTATAGTTGTTGAGAAAGGCAGCTTTTCATCTGTCCTCCAACAGATAGCGAATATTACTGCCTTTCCAGCCCCAGATCTAATAAATATACTGGTTACCAGAAGGAACCTGATGGGAAACTAATCTCTACACAAATAAAAAACAAAAGCGTTACTATAGCCAACAGATGT
>NC_034411.1:78826963-78900212 GCF_002078875.1 Numida meleagris | reverse complement strand
AAGAAACAGGGAAAGCATATGTAATTGGGATAAACTTAACATGTGACTGGGACTTAAATCTTCTTAGAAAGATTTTGCACAAACGTAAAATGCCATAGAAGCAACATGTTCCTTGAAGATAGTCCACCTGAGTCAAGTTTAGACTTGCCCAATCAGAAAGTTCACACTGCTGGCACATGTAGAAATGAGCATTCCTCAGTCTCAACAGGAGTTGGAACAGAATGGTCACAGCGTGAAATCATTATAGTCTTCCAACAAAACCAAATGAAACTAAATTATCAGTAATACTTGAGAGAATACTTTTTTCCTCATTGTTTACTTCTGACAAAAGAGTTTGCACCTCAACTCCTCACTGGATACAACAGCAAGTTTCTCTTATGTTTCTCATCATGGGCCAAGGTACATCATAACATAACTTACTGATCAGCTGTTAATGTCCATCCACTAGTGAGTGTTTGCTTATGTAAACCACCAGTTTTAAACACCGCAGTAGGTTTTCTGTTCAAGATCAAGTTGCGATCAGACTTAAAAAGTATTACAAATGAACTATGTGTTGCATAACTTCATGAAGAATGTCTGTCCATTTCTAGAATTTGCTGTTAAATGACATATACTCCTGAATGTGATTGTTCCAGTATGTGTGAGCTGGGTTCTTCCAAATCAATGATCTCTGGCAAACAAGTGAGAGTGTGCTAGTTTTCAAAGTGTGCAGAAAGCTGAAGTTGCATCTGCAGGGTTTCCTGTTTGCTTGTTTCTAGAAGATCTGTAACTGCCACTGGCTTAGCAATGCTTACAAATGGATTTTGTGCTTTCTTTTCACTGGAAAACAGAACTAGCCATTGCCTTCCTGTCCCAGATAATTTTGTTTGCAAACATTTCAAGCTGTCCTTTCTCACCCAAAAATAAATTAAAAAAAATACAGACACATGAAAAACAACCTTGAATTGTGCACTGTTTTCTTCAAAATCGAAAGACACAACTGTATATTTGACTGAACAGAGAGCTGAGGCTTACAGAAGAGTAATTTTATGTAAGCTTTCTTGCACTGTCCAAATTCAAAACTTTGAATCAGATTTGTGCCAAATCTATGCTTACTTGGGATACAGTCTATACA
The DNA here is from genome assembly GCF_002078875.1 of Numida meleagris. NCBI lineage: Eukaryota > Metazoa > Chordata > Aves > Galliformes > Numididae > Numida > Numida meleagris. The sequence continues at coordinate 78,899,098 of NC_034411.1, read as the reverse complement.
CTCCAAGAAAAACTTGACTGCTAAGGACATTCTTTGTTAGACTGAAGGAAAAAGAGGGGGAACCTGAGTGAAGCCAGTCAGGAATTAAGAACAAGAATTTCTGAACTAGTTTTGCATATCTTGCTAGAATTGCATATCTTGCTAGATCTTTAAAAAGTAGCTAGGAAGAAACTGTATGTATCCCTGGATTTGTGGCATAAATACCTCCCTTTCTTGCAGTGTAATCAGAAAGGTGCTGGCCTTCTGAAGATTAGTACCCTGCTATTTTATAGAACATGTAAGACTCATAAGGCACTGAGACTATTTCTCAATGTCAGTTAAGAAATATCCGACAGGAAACACTGAAAGATGATAAACAAGCTAGATTAGAGACTAAGTAGTATACAAACAAATGAAATATTTGACCAGCAGAACTATGATATACATAGCATTTTTTAGCAGATGTTATCACCTGGAGAGATGTTACTCTCCCATTCACAGCATATCTACCATGAGTAGCTGATGGGTTGGTGTTATCTTTCATATGGTTATGGTGCATATCAAGACCAGGATCTGTTCTCCTTATGCAGTAAAACTTGTGAAAAGATCTGTCTTTTGAGAAACATCAGATTTTAGTGCTGCCAGGCTTATGCTGCTCCAGTTGACACAGAGGTACTCTGTTTTATTTACATGATGCTGAAAAAAAACAGTTACAAATAAATGAAAAGTAAAGTATATTTAAAAGGAGAAAAACAGCAACAAAACATTTCCTGCACATGGGTGTTCTCCTTTAGAAGATGACTCAGATAATGGCCTGTCAGGCTGTGCTAGTTTTTCAAGCAAATGAGACCAATACAACATATGGTGAAAGCTGGTGCTATCATGTAACTCTTTTGTTAAATGCTAGCTAAGCTATTACACAATTCTAAGCTCAGGGTAAGAAGCATTTCCCAAACACCATGCGCTGGGTTTTTCTTGTTTGTAGTGAATATGGCCGTGCACAGACCTAAGAGACAATGGAGGTGATTGCAGTGCTCTGTATTAGCCTAACAGGAGTATGCTCAGTTTTGTCCACCTGTTAAGAATGATGTGTAAGCATTACTGACTGATGATTCTCTGTGAGTCCTCACCCTACTTCCTCTCCATGGCTGAGGGCTTTTCCATCAGTGCCTCATGGTGCCATGCTGCTCTACCTTAGATGAGGTGGATTTGTGGTCATGGATGATGCAGTGCACCTCACAGCCGTGTGCATCTAGGTGGCACTGTGGGGTGATGGTCTCTCTCTGGGCTTCCCTCTCACAAGAAGATAGCCCTTGCACGACAAATGTGAAAAAAGTGACCCCAGGTTTTTCAGCCTGCATCCTCCAAAATGGAAGCCAAACTTTAACCCTATCTGCTCCATGTGCTTGAACCATTTCTGCATGTTTCTCCTGGCCTCTGCCACAGCAATATTCCCTCTGCTTCCTTGTCACACCTGTAGCCTGTGCTCACAAACAAACAAAAAAATTAGATATACTTCTGGCAACTCATCTGCTATCCCCTTCCTTACTCTTAGTTTTCCTTTTTTGGTTTTGTTTAGTTCTGTTTTGTATGCCATTTGAGACAATGAGCTCCTGGAGATCGGCTTGCACTGAGTGTAGCATGACATGGCATTGCTTTTATTTAGTCCTTGCATGAAGGTAGCAATAATCCTTTTTATCCCACCCCACTCATCATCAGAATCTCAGCATGTGGAGGCAGACAGTAAATGCAAAAATTAAGATTTTATTTTTATTTCTTTGTTATTTTTCTGATAAGACACAGTATTTATTGCAGATATTGAAAATGTGGGAACACTAAGGATACATATATTAGCCTAAAGCACAATTTTGTTCTTAGGAAAGCTAGAATGCAAGTATTTTGAGGTTTACCCCCACACTATTTAAAGCCCTATCCAATTAAAATCCTTGAGACTTTGTAAGAAAACAGCACATAAAGGAATAATGCAACAAGATTTATAAATACTTAGGAAAGAAGAAGTGTAAAAAGCTTCTAATTTCATCCAATTCTCAAGGTTAAAGCAATTATATTCTGACTACATTTTTAAACCCATCTGAAGTACTGACCAGTCAAGAACAAGACTCAATAGGCCAGCTATTGACAGTAAATTTTTGTCCTGTACTCAGTGGCTTAATAGTTGTCCTATTGAGTCTTCTGAGTACAGAACAAAAAGTTACAGTCTGTCTGCGCCACACAGCAAACCTGGGCCTCGGGAGCTTGCTACTGCTAAACAGAAGAAGAAGCATCCATAGTCTCTTACAGCAAAGAAACTCAAAACATAGCAAACCAAGTAAGTCAGTCTTTTATACCTGAAAACACGGTGAACAATTAAGGTATAAATAAACCAGATGATATATCTGCATCAAAGGCAAGACCCATGGCATGCTGAAGAAAGTTATCATTAGCAGGTTCATGCTGGGAAATGATTCTGGGCTCAGTGACAGCTGATAACACAGCACGAGAGAGAATTTCTAATTTAATTTGGTTGAGTATGATTCAGTTAATTCCTCCAAATTAAAAAAAAAAGTAATTAGCGTGGTATGTAATTGTTGCACTCTCGCAGGGCAACGTGCTTTCATCTCAGTACCTGTAACCAAGGGTTATACATTAGATGCTGATATTTATCCTTGAGGGCTTATTGTTGGAGGATTTCATTTTGGTGCAGTACTTGATGCATATAATTAAGTGAGTGTGCTATTTCTAGGCAATGTTCTGACAAATATTCTGCATTTTTCTGTGCATAACTTAGAGCTCCAGCATAAGTGAACACCCTCTGACAGCAGAACATCCTGTATTTGGTAACTCCTTCTGCCATATCACCCACTGCCCTTTACAATAACACTGCAGAGAAATAGCCCACTGAATGACATTCATCCATCGCTATAAGAAATAGTGGAGTACTTCAGTTGTTCAGTTATTGCTCCAAAGATATGGCCACAGAAAGAAATCCTTAGTGTCATATCATGGAAAGTTAGAAAGAAAAAAACCAACAAATTATAAAATGGTTTCTAAGTCCATGCTGTTAAGTTAGTATATGTAAGAACAATCTGTTTCAGTGTTTTAAAAGGGGAAATGTTCATTTTTCAATAAACTTTCTGAGTAAACTCTGGAACAGTCAGAAGATAATAGGCCACTTTTTAGTCACAGAAAAAAAAATGTGTGAGGCAGAATTGGCAGGATTTATCTATCAAAATTCTAAATAAGGACAACAGAGCTGATGTTAATTAAAATAAATTGGGAGATAAATAATTTGTTAAATAAAGTTGCTATGCTTTTTTGATTCACCCAGATGCTTAGCTGAATGCAGTTATGATATTAATAGAATGTTAATTTTTTTTTAATCACCAAAGTTATCTGTTGAAAACAGAAGAAATAGTAAAATAGCAATTAGCTACCTGAACCATGTCAAAATGTGTTCAAGAGCAGCAAGGATAACTGAGGGCATTTGTTTCCAGTGGGAATCCATAGAAGACAGGTTTTGAGATGATGTGGTCTTTTTTGATGTTTTTTTGCAAGGGCATACTTGATTAGCAAGATGGTAATCAAATAAAAGAACAGATCTCCATTACAGAACAAGTGGTATTGCTTGCTACATGGAATATAAATGCTGAGTATTTTAAGACAAGCAAAAATAAAGGGATGCATACAGAAAACCAGAGTGGAAGTGAGCAGTGTCCAAGGGACATTGATCTCCTCCTCAGCTCTCTGTGAAACTCTTGGGCCAAAAGGAGTGAATAAGCTGCTGAGTGTGATGAGAAATCCTGACAGATCCTGCTTCTAAGTTGCAACAAGGGTGTAGTGACTCCGCTGCACTAGTCATGCAGAGACCTGGGTGGTTGCCAACAGCCTCTAATTCACAATTCAACTGGTGATGAATGGGAGAGGATGCACAGAATGTTCAGAAGAATTGAAAGACTGCAATATCTTCCAGTGAAAGAATGCAAGAGTCTAGTTTATTTAAGTAAGCTCTCCATATATCTATGTCTGATAGTTGCAAATTTTCCAGTCCATCAGCCAGGATGTTTAACAGGGTTTGCTGAGTGAAAATGCAAGGTACTTGAAATAAACAAGAAATAAGGCACAATTTTTTTAAGGAGTGATCAAACCCTGATCCACCTCACCAACCATTGCAATAGATTCTCATTATAGGCAAATTTGAAACAAAGACTTTTGTTTGCTTGTTTATGTTTGTTTATGTTTCCCTTCAAGGTCTAGTTCAAAGAAGAAGTATGCTGCACTTCAAGTAATTAATTGGCAAGACCTGTGCTTCTAGAGGAGCAAAGCAGAAACAGGACAATTGTCCTGGCAGCTTTTGGATGAGACAGCAGAAAAGATCTTTAGAAAAGGCTTAAGTTTAATTATTTGTTCTATAGCGGAACTTCTTGTGCTTCACAAAAATCATCTGGCAGAAGACAACAGAGGTAGTCCCATGAATCAAATAAGCAGACTGTGGCCCCATATTAACCATGGCAGAATCACAGCCATATGTGAGAAATAAATGTAATAAAATTGTCAGGATGATTAAGTGTTTTCTTTTAGTGCAATAAAATGGGAACCACCAACAGTTTAGTATGAAGCCTGAAAGTGTACTTGATTCACTTCACTCTCGCTATATTAAGTACAATTTTTGTTTGCTGAAAAGTGTACTTATTTCTACTGCTGTGCAATCTTCATCAGCACACCAAAATGGAGAGACAACAATGAACCCGTGGGGAAAAAAAATTGCACTGAGGGAACTGGAGGTTCTCTTTTCTCAACACTGATACAGCACAGTTTTCATGTACATCAAGGCAACTCTAAGACATTCAGGAATATGAGGGAAAAAAAAATCCCTACAGCTAGGATTTCTGTGTTTGAAATTATTTCAAAAAACTGCAAAAAAAAACCAAATTCCAGCAACAGTATGCAAATTAAACAAGAATAATAACTCTTTTGCTGGTGTAGCTTACAGGCTTTGGTTCCTGCATTGAAAATATAATTTGTCAAAAAACATTTTTGTCTGACAAGCCTGCCTGAATTTTCTGCCTGAATTTTGATAACCCTGAATTTTGTTAGCCTGGTCAAGTTTGTTATAAATCTGAGCTTTTCACACTCATGATTAGCTTAGATATTGTTTTTTAAATCTGAGTGTAGGCCAGATCTGTATGGACTTGACTCATTATGTAAGATTAGAAACTGAACCATAAAGCCTACTGACTACAAAATTTGGAAGCTTCCTGAAATATTTTATTTGTGTTCTTTCATCTAAACTATCCTGAGGATTTCAAGAGTTTTAGTATGGTTTCAAATCTGGTATATATCTTCATCATTCATTGGAGGTGCTCCTGATTTGCAGCAACCCAAGTGAAACATGCAGACTTGAAGATTTCAAACACATAACAAAAGTTGCATGCTTTTTATTTGTCAAAATATAGAAATTCTACTGGCAAAACTGAACATAGTTGGACTAAAATACAGATCAGTGAGCAATTAAAATTACACATGAAAAAAACACTAATTAAAAGATCCTTTGTCACTTTGTTAAATCAAAAGTGATTTACATCTTACAATATAAACATCTTTGTTAATTTGACTTCCTAATATCCGTAGATAACAAAATACTCCATATTTTTATTAGAGCAGAGACTAAATTAAGGTTAAAATTTCAGATTCCAGATCTTATGCTATTACTAAGTCTATATAATCCTATTTTCTGGATTCTTGAACAGATTCTATCTTCACCATCTACACCAACAGATATAAGAGCTTTGCTCTTGAAGTCTAAGGAATTACAACAGACTCGCACTGTGGGAACTGAAAACTGAACCTGCACCATTTGGTGTGCTATGCAGTCTACTTGCAGTTTTGCTGCAATAAATAAATTTAAGGAAGAGCACACCATAAGAAGTTAGTTGCAGCTAAAGGACTTTAGGTATCATTCTCCAAGGGAAATTCAACATTTCAGTCATCTTTACTCTTCACTACACTCACTCCAGTATGTTCATATCTGTCTTGGGGAGCCTACAACTGCACAGTTCCTACTGGCCCCCACTTATCCTATCTGTCCATGTTCCTCTGAGAGGCAGTGCAACTATCCGGCATATCAGTCACTCCTACCATCTTTGTTTGTATCATCTGCAGATCTCTTGAAAGTGCACTCTGTCTCACCCTCCAAGTCATTAATGGAATTATTATAGTGTATCTATCACAGTAAATACCCTAGGTTGCATCATTAGTGACTGGCCTCCAGCTGGACTCTGTACTGCTTGATTTTAACTTATCCATTCCACCAGCTTTCAGCCCACGCTCTGGCTGTCTGTCAAGCCCAAGCTTTATCAGTTTGTCTATGAAGACGTTGTGGGAGACAGTGTTGAAAGCTGTAGTAAAGTCAAAACAAACAACATCCACCATTCTACTCTCATCCACCAAAGTGGTCATTTCTTCCCAGAAAGCTATCAGGTTGGTTAAGCAGTTAAAGAAAACATAAGGCTAATTCATCTAGATAGAGAAATCTTATTTGCTTGATGACAACCAAAACATTTTCAAATTAGCTTCCAACATATACATTACAACAAAATATGCAAAGCATTGTCAGCTACACCTCTTTTAATCCATGCATCAGATAAAATACATTCCACATGATTGCTAGCTCAGCACTGGGAAACCTGCCAAACCAAAACCGTAAGATATTGTGCATTTAATTCCTCACATTGGAGAGTCAGGGAAGATGTCTTAAGTTATTTAAACTGTATTATTTGGAAACAATTCTAACCTCTTAAAAGTTGATGGCTTCCATTCCAAATCTGGATATGATGTCACCAATACCAGATGAGATATCTCCCTAAAATTTACAATACATAGTCTGATGACAGGAAGAATTTTTCTGAAAGATCATTAAAGCACTTGTTCTGGGGAAATCCTTACCCTTGTCTTTCCTTCCTTCTCTTCCCCTTCCTCCCTGTGTTTCTTCATCATCCCCACACCCTCCATTCTTTTTCTGTTTCATAATCTGTGTTCCTGAAATCATGCTTTTCCCTTCATGAAGAATTGTGCCTTCTCCTCATTCTGGGATATTCAAATTCTGAAAAACTACTAAGCAGTAAATACAGTCTATGAGAAAATACAGGAAAAGTAGTAGCATGTGGAAAGTATAAAATATATTGCAAACAGAACTGATCAGAAAGAATGAGCTCCTGTTGTGGAAGGGAGTATCTTCATCTTTAACTAGCCTTAACCAAGTTAAGAGAAAAAAAAAATGTTAACGTTGGAACTTCTGCAGAATCTTATTTTGGAAACCCGTCAGAAAGTATTTCTAAAGTGATAACAATACAGCAGATGCAGCAGCTACATGGTGAAACTACCACTCTGTTCAGTTTCCCTGGTATTTTATTTAAGTGAACTACTCTCTGATATCCCAGGAGCCCTGACACCAGTAAGACCTGGGGTTTCCAGAGTTTTCATGCTGTGATGTTCCTGACAAAACTGTACTTTGCTCGACTCTGTAATACCAGCTGTAAGATCACTCTGAAGGAGGAAGTATTTTGGGTCCCATGACTGTGTTTGAACAGTGGCATACCTTTCATGCAATAATTTTTTCCTTTAGTAGATAACTTCAACATAAGAAATGGCTGTGTAATGTCTGCTCTTACTTCATATCCCAGACACTTTATCTTATGTGTTTCCTTCTCTTACAGTTTTTCTCTTCCTCAACCAATTCATCTTCAACAAATTAATTGATTAAATCACAGGAGTCATCTATTAATGAAGTACTTGGCTCATGACTCCTTGAAGAATCCCCTCCAATATATCAATACTTATATTTGAACTCAAGTCACAAGGACAGTCCCAGTTTCTGCTGCTAGCAACACCAGTATGTCACATAGAGTAGGACAGGGCACTTCTCTTTCCTGGGATTTGTGGACTTATGCTATGTTGGTTTTTTTGTTTTGTTTTGGTTTTGGTTTTTGGTTTTGTTTTTGATTTTGTTTAACGCATTGCTACAGTACCAATAAGCCCAAAGGTTCATTAACTTCCCAAAAATGTACCTGACCTCTCTGTGTAATCTCCTTCTGTGGATGATGCAGGAGTATGGGGCAACTCTCATTCTTTAATCTATCCCTCCTTGATACCATCTTGCTGATATGAGTTACATTAGTTATTGGATTTCTTTGTGTCTGCTTCCTCAAAGTGGAGGCCAGTCATAGTCGTAACTTTAGTCATGGTTAGGAAGGAGTCAAAATCTTTGGCAAATAAAGGGAAAAGTTTAAAACATATTCAATTTTCACAGTTTTTTCACTACTACCTATATTTCATGCTAAGAAAATTTCTTTGCATGGATTCTAGAATTATCCGGATCAAACAAGATATAGAGATTCAGAACTGTCATATTTCCCATAAATACAGACTTACTTTCATGATATTCAGCTCTACCATGGGAGAAAATCATCTTGGCCCTATCCTCAAATAGTCTCCTTTTGTTCATCTCCATGTGGACTTTGTCAAATTCTTATATATTCTCCTTGCCTTTTCAGTGGCAGTAACAGGATACATACATACATACATACATACATACATATATATGATTGTTTTGGTTTTATTTAATTTTTTGTTTTTAGTGGCTAAACTAGGCAACAGAAGAGTATGAGAGCACTTCTTACAGGCTTTGAATAATCAGAAGGCTGATGCATGTGAAGCAATGTTATGTGAAGTAGAAACTTAATTGGGTAATTGATCATTCTTCTTGGACATCTCCAGTAAATTGACAGAGCCAATCTTTAAAACTTTGCTTATAAATAATAAATGTGCAAAGCAATTCATTAAACTGGACAGGGAGTGAGCCATATATCTGTATCTGGAAATTCAAAATACTTTCTAAAGGAATAAATACAAGGAAAAGGCAGTAAGTTAGGAGCGATAAACATAGGTAATTATCTGTCCACAAATAATACTCTGCTGCCAGTTTTGCTTAAGCTACAACGCTGAGGGCTCCAAAACAGCAGGCTATCAGAATATAGGAGGTCCTTAGATTTATTTTAAAACAATTTGTAAGCCAGGTACAAATATTGTGACAGAAAGGAAACCATGGACTGTAATTACTAAGCTGTAATTTCTAGCTGTTTTCTTTATTCAGAAACAATACTGAGCAAATATGACTATTAATTCTCTAGATTCTTTATTTTATGGTGCAGACAACCGGGTGTACACAAGTGTCACAGGAAAATCTATCTTTTCAAAATCCCTCCTTTGTTAATTTTTGTCTAATACATAGTTATTACACTCCACTTTTCGTAAAACCATGTATTATTCCTAGCTATAAACCTTAGATATTCTATTAGTATTACATGAACTAAGAAATAAATTTGCAGTCACATTGTATCACTAAGAAAAATCTTCTCCTAGTGTTTGATCATGTGACCAAGCTATCATTTAAATTGTAATAAAGTGCTAAATATAACGAATGCAAAATATGCTGAAACATGATGTAATGTCACTATACAATGTAATTAGCTTCAAAGTCTCCATTTATCTGTGTTGGACAAGACATGTTCACTGCTTACAGGAATGCCCATTTTTCAGAGGGATCTCTCTGTGAAAATTATTTTACCATGCTCAGATTCAGAGCTAGCAAGTATATGTTTGTATTTTTTTCACTATACTCTTTTTCCTTTGTTTTGGAATAAAAAAAAAGCAGTATGTGGCATGAAAAATTGGTTTGGTTCTCTAGAAAGGGCAATAGATACTTGACTCTATTAAGATCAGTCATAATGAGTACATTAAACATGATGTAAGTCCTTGCTTTTGACAATATTCAGGTCACAGAGTTCACAGAGGAAAAAGACAAAACTGTGAGTGAGATCAGTCAAAAATAGATTTAAAAGATTAGTATTGTAGCTGTGAAACATTCAACAGGGGACAAAAAGCTTTGCTATTTTGTTGTGAAACTACGGTATGTTACTGGCTCTGTGATAATACAAAGAGGACATACCCTGTTTTCTCCAGTTGCTGAGTGATTTACGAAGAAACACTAGTCAAGTAATAGCTGAGCTGAAGTATAAAATACCATCCCAGAGGCAGAACAGCCTTATTTCATGCAAGCTCTTATGTTACTTGCAAGCATTTTGTGGAACACCAGAGGTTTACAGAGAGAAAGAGTTCCGTGTCCAAGAATTTATTCAACACACACAAAACCCTCATATAGCAGCCCCCCCCCTTTTTTTTTTTACTGATACACTGAATGTCTTCCAAAATCTTTATAAACCACTGCTACTGTTATTCACATTTAAGATGTAGCATGACAAAGACAGGGTTTAATATAGCTTTCCCCATTTGGTTTAACATAAGGTTAAGAAGGGAGAAGAGAACATTTCATGATTCTTAGAAGAGTCTATGATGCTTGCACAGCTGAAGTTTTGAAACTGTCCTGTGGTTTAAAATGCCGTTCCCACATGAATCTTGCACAGTCTCTACTTATCTAGGTGCCCTTCCTGGGAAAAGGTGCTTTAGCAGCAAACAAGATCCAAAGAGCCAAAAAGTTTCTCCTGATTGCCAGAGCCAGCCACAAGGAGCTAGTTCAGCACATGGTCCATGTGGTTGGGAGTTAAGATAGGAACCAACTCACCCCTCATGAAAGAAGTGCAGCACTTATCATCAGCACTTGTGCGATGGCAGCACTCGTGAATGTGTGTGAGCTCAGGACCATCCCTGCCTCTGTCTGGATGCAGGAGGTGGACAAGCAGGGGTTAGGATGGGCCCTCAGGAGCCTGGGGAGCCTAGTCTGAGGTGGACCCTATGTCCAACACCCTCTAGAAACTGGATTCTTCTGGGAACAAGTATGCCTTTTGGCCTGGAAAATGATTGAGGTAAATTGCATCATTAAAAGAAAAAAAAATTACAGCTTTTCATTTGCAAATACAATTACCTAAAACAAACATTAAAGAAAGGAAGATGTCCAGCTGAAAAATGAGTCCATCAGTGCAGCACCTTTGTTTTATTAAAACAAGAATTCTTCCTAAAATTAAACTAGGAGACAGAGAACAAGAATACCACGTTCCTGAGTACATGTTAATTGTACATATTTTCTAGAAAAACTACTGTTTTACTAGTTACCTCATGTATGTTCTTTCGTCTCCGTTATTCCCACAATGACAGCCTCTGACAGTGCACACACTATAAATATGCATATTTTTTTTTCCCTGAGAAATACAGTGGTGAAGAAGTGAAAAAGAAAAAAGAAAGCAAAAACTTTTTTTTCTTTTCCCACAGGAAATTGTTACTGAGAAATGTTAACACAAACTACATTTTGGGCAAATGGAAAGAAAATCCATTAAAGGTGTTAAATATAGAGATTTCATAGTCTTGGCTTAGGAATCCCTTGGACTACAGATGACAGAAACAATCTCTCCTTGTAATTTTTCACAGGTATGAGCTATTGGCCTTTGTGAGGAAAAGAGGGTAAACTGACAGGATTGTCCAGACCAGATATTCAGTGCTACGTAGACCACTTACATGATGTGGCACAGATGTTCCTGTGAGCCTGTGTTTTTAAGGGCTAAAGCTTAAGTGGCACGCAGGATTGAAAAGGAGATCCTCCTATGGCACTCATGCAGAAACAGCACATTGTATATGAAGGATATGCATGTTATGATGTTATGATGAAAAGAACGTTACATACAGGTATTTCACAGTACACAGGCTGATGAAGGTGTTGAAGATATGAACCTCATTTGTGAAGTAGTATCTTTGCAGATCCTCCATGTTCTTCTCTATATGTTAAATACATGGAAATGAAGTATTTGATGATTGTTAAGCACATGATAAAGACGAAAACTGATAATACAGAATTAGAAATGGAGTAATACCCTACTCTCATTAGTTCTAATAGATTAGCCATTCCACAAGTGAATTTCCTTCATTTTGTACAGAATTACACCTGTAAAATAACTGTATAAGCACTCTTTTTCTTAAACAACAACAAAATGCAGCTGGCCTGAGTCCAACATTTTTTATTTTTTTTAAATGGTCCTTATTGCTATGTGTCAAGTTCAGCAGCTCTTCTGATTTACAGAAATGCACTCAAACCTACAAGTGAAATTCTTGAATGTCCAAGATCTCTGAGGAAAGCAGTTAAGTTATTGAGATACCTAAATTTAGGGAAAGCCTTCAGCCAAGTATCTTAGCAGAAGAGGTTAGCATTTGAGCTTGTTGAATTGTTTTGTTTTAAAGGATAATAAAAAATAGGTCCATTGAGCTATGAACATACTTTGCAAGCTTTCTTTGGATTTCTCCTTTTATTTTCTGCATTTTCTCTATCCTTTTATGACCTTTTCTTTGCTATGAAATAAAATAAAATGAATAATGTCATGTATTAGTTTCTCTCTTTGTCCACTCCAGAACAATATGTCACATTTTTCCTTGTTTTTTCCCTTTACCACTCTTTTCTAAAGGTTGACAAAGTAAAAGGGGAAAGAAAACCTGGAAAAAAATGTTTAATGCTTCCTTCCTTCCTTCCTTTCTCATACTCAGCTTGTAAAGTAGAGGTGTTAGACACCACTTCAGTATTTCATTTTTGAGACTGAGACAAAAAGTTTAAATATTTCAACTTTCCACAGAACAAAAGCTCCAAATAACTCTTATCCAAAACACTTTGCTTCATCATTTCATAGTAATGAAACACTTCAGAGTTTTCCTTTGTGTGCTTTGATGTTGTTAAACTTTTAGTACAGCTCAGTCCATTCTAATGGTCTTCTCCCACTGTGCTGCCAGGCAAAAGTAATTCTGATACTCTATGTGTGTAGATGCATACTGCAAGGATGTGCAGTCTTCTCCTTGGGCATGGATCCCTGGTCAAGGTTTATCACCAAAGAAAGAGGTTGGCAATGAATATAGGTAGCTCTGAAAGTAGTGTCTCAATTTCCATGGAAATTGCAATAGATACAAAGAGCACAATAGCACTATTTGGCAGAGAAGATTCTCAGCTACAAAACACTATTTTTCAATATAGTCACCACCGCTAGCTATGCATTTTTACAGCGATGAACAACAGTATGCATGCTGCACTAGTAAACATCTGCACCAGCAAAGATGACCCGCTGTCACTATTGCTGCTGCTGAAATGCTCCACCTGCCACCTCACTGTGCTGTCGTCCATTGTTTGGTCTTCATAAATATTCACAAGCAACGATGAATGTCAGTTGGTGCCATTTTTTTTCTCATGGAGGACTTCAACGACACACCTTTGCTTCATCTGCACTTCCGTGTAAGACATCATTTTCTCACACTGCCCCTCTGCTGTCATCTGTCACATGGCAACAACACGTAACGGAATATTGGTGGGAAGGTTCAACCTCTACTGCCATACCACCAATGTCCATCTCTGACAGCATGGGACAACATAATAAAATAGGAAGTGTTACTTTCAGAGCAGCCCCTGAAGTTTCCACAAAATGACATATAAATTTAGCTAGAACAGTTGGAAGGAAAGATGTAGAGCAAGTCAGAGTAACCTGTAGATGGAGAACAGGGTAGCAAGTCCTTTTTAGGAAAACCTTTCAGTCACCAGAGCTTATTTTTATCCCTTTACAAATCTTTTTTGATAAGACTGCCCTTCACTGCTGAGCAGCATCTCAGCTATACCAACCATGAAGTTTTGAGGTTAAGTAAAAATGGATATTCTGGCTGAATATTCTAAAATACCTGAGTGTTAAAATGACTAGATGATTCATAATTATTTGTTTCATCTGCATTTTTTTTCTTTTGGTCTTGCCTGCAATGAGTCATGAGTATATCTGGATTACTCCTCAACCATTAAGAAGTGAAATCTACTCCAGTGGACAAACCAAGGGTCACACATACCACACACATTCCAAAAATAGAACTCTCAGTCCTCTTGCATTGAAATTTCAGTCCTTCCTCCAGTTTTCCTCTGCCAGTCTTTTGCTCAGTGAATAGTCACATTCACCTCATCAGGGAGGTACAAGAGGAACAAGGTGTTGTTCATCCTGACAGCACAAGGATGAGACCCTCTGGCAGTGATAGAGCCATGCTCACAAGGGACTCTTCAGACTCCCTAAGCTCTTTTCCTTACAGCTCCCTCCAGTTTCACTGGATTCTTGCTAAGGGACTCTTATAACACATTTGCAATTAAACGTGCTTTGTTTGTCATTGTAAGAACTTTTCTTCCAATGAGGAGATTTTGAACTGGAAATTGTGACACTTTCAAATTCCACAACCAGGGTATCATTTTAAGCTTTTACTGTGGCTTGCGTAGTTCTTTATGTCTGCTGTTTGCCAGCCTCAAGTGTAGGGAGTTCAAGATTCCTGCTCTGAACCTCATTATATTGTTTCCATTAAGAAAAACAAATTTCAGAGCCATAGAGATGCTATGACTCAGCTTTGATACCAAGGAACTCCGTTTCACTTAGCAAACACTTCTCATATGATGTCTGAAAATCCACTCTAATTAGTGTCTCTTTGCAAGCTGGGATGAAAACTATTGTCACAGTGTTGTCTCAATTCATACACTTCTATTTGATCCTATGCTGATGAGCTGTAACCTAATGTTCTTTTAAAAAGTAAGAAACAACCTCTTGTTACAGCTAACAGGCTTACCTTTCAGGGTTGCGCATACTTCAGTTCATGGAAGTCAATGGGTATGAGCTTGAAAGAAACAGTCAACTCTAATTTGGGGAAAACTATTTGCCTGAGCTTATTTAATATTTCTGGTACATATACTGTTTAGAAGCCCCCAACAAGAGGTTCTGTTCAGCAGCAGATCTGTAAGATAGCACACGTAGTTCCCAGCTCACTCTCTGACCCATAAAGGTTGGCAGCAGTCTGTTAGCACTAACAAAGTTCCAGATGTATTAATTAGCAGCTTTTTAAAAGTAACAGTAAACAGCACCCACCTGCATCTTTCCTTCAGTGATCCTTTCAGTGGATGTTTTCTCAGCACTGTATGTTGAGAGACGATGAAGCATGAAGGGCCACTGAACCAGTTCACAAGGAGGATTACTAGCAACATGCAGGCAGGTTGAGGAGCTGGGTGTTCAGAGCTACTGATGAGAGAACAGTTAGAAGAAGCTGGCATCCCAGTAAAGAAGAATGAATGCTTGATTGTATTTAAAAGCAGCTGTCAGACAGGAAAGCAGACAGCAGGTTGTAAGCTTGTTTTGTTTCATTTTCACAGCAACATAATGGAAACAAAGAAAAAAATACGTCATCTTTAAAAATATGCAAAAAATAAAGACAGGTATCCAAGTGTTTCTTAGAAGTAGGGCATTTTGGACATGATTTTCAGCACGCGTTTTGCAATTATTTATTCAATTTAGTAGTGAATGACTAAAACAGTTTGTCAGCATCACTTGATGTCTAGTGTAGGAGGCTCCTGGAATCTCAATAGTAAGAAACCCAGTTGTATTTATTTTATCCTTACAGCTAAAGCTACACATACACACCACGAGGTAGTTTTACATGGAATCCATTTATCTGAGATAATAATTCCACCATGAAACAGATGAGATAAAACCACCCTCCAGGAATATCCACCAATCTGTATGCAGGTGGCAGAGTGTGTCCTGAAGCAACCAGGTATCTCATCCAAAATTAGATGATGAATGCCAGGCCAGTGGTCTACATGGAAATAAAAAATGCCCCCCCCCCCCCCCTCCCAAATTATGGTTTGGTGAAAAATGTGTTAACCAGAAAAATTTTTCCTTTTTGTTCAGGTCTCTTAACTGTCTGGAGACGGGTCTCCAGGAAATTCTTCTATAGGGACTTCTGTTGACATCTTATTTACAGGAAGATCACTGGGATTTTTACAGTTGCTTGTGATTAGACCAAGGTGTTATCCCTGGCATGGTGGACACAGCTCAAGACCCCCTTTGCATTCCTCATCAGCCCAGTGAGTGCTCACCGAGACACGCTCCGGACTTCCTTAAGCTCTAGTGCATGAGAGGCTGACTGCCCGTGGAAGGATCTAGCTCTCAGATTTTGGTCTGCTCACCAACCTTACCAGTCCCTGAATTCATCTTAGAGGAGAGAAGGGCCATTGATGCTGGCTGCTAGGATCCCTGGCAAGTGGCAGTGCTGGAGGAAGAAAGGACATGTAAGACCGTGTCCTTGAGGACTTTCCCTTTCTTCTCGGTACCAGCCTGAAGGCTGTCAGAGAGCGAGTCCTGAGGTGCTGTAGCCAACAAGGAATTCAAGTAAGCATTTCTTTGGGCCTTCTGCCAAACATGAGGATGATTCGCACAACACAAGAGTGCGAAACCCACGAGCAGCAAGTTCTCACTTCAGTCAAACCTTAGCTTCCTGTCAGGCTTCCCTTACCCTGTTGGTGTTTTAAGAAGACCTTTCTGAGCTGGTTTTAAAAATAATACATTATTTTGTTCTCAGACGGTAAAGTCCTCTGGGCCTATTATTTTGATATTTCAATATTACTAGCTCATTATTGGATTGAAACTGCATCATTCAGCAAATTCTACAGATTTTATAAAGTGTTGTGGTTTTCTCACCATTGGGAAGATGGATGCATTTCAGCTGGAGCTGGGGTGATTATCACTAGCACAGAACGTGGTTTTCTAGCACAGTGAAACTCCATTCTTCAAAGAAAACCATCAGCACCATTGACTCATTTCTCAAGATCAATTTTATCCTCTGTTAGGTAGTGATGAAGTAGCAATATATTCTTTCTACACATATCTGTATGCCAAGATGTTCCATTCTGGATTATTTTGAGCAGTTCTCTGATAATGACATATTTCATTATCTGACAGAAGTTTTCCTTTAATTATATCAGGAAGTTACGGGTTTTATCTTTACACTTATCCTATATGATGCAATAAATCATACTGAACAGTGGCAAGCCCCAAAAGAAAATACATCTGTTGTATTACATGTAGACTAAAGCAACCTTCAAAAAATATAAAAAGATATCCTTCTGGAATATCTATGCTGCTCAGGGACTGATTGGTTATTGGTCAGCTGGTGTTGAGTAGTTGTGCTGTGCATCACCTGTTTCATATATTCTTTTATTGTTATTATTACTATTATATTTTCACATTTTCTTCCCTATTAAATGGCCTTTATTTCAGCCCTTGACTTTTATCTTTTTCTGATTCTCCCACTGTGGGGGAATGAGTGAGCCATATTGCTGTGCTGAGCTGCCTGTCAAGGTTAAACTACAACACCAAGAGATGTCAAAGTAGACGGACTTTAAATAAAAGCTTTCCTGTTCCTATCTAACTCATTGAAATTAAGTGGGTTTAGAAAAAACTTGGACATCTAAAATAGACTACATTTCCTTTCCCATTACCTTACATTTTGCTTTCAATCTTTGTGAAGCTGTGATTTCAGAAGTACTCGGTGTCAGTTTACCAACTTAGTGAGGACTCAGAGGAATAGATATGTAATTACAACAGCAGTAGTTTAGAGAATACACCTCTCTGAGAAGTATATCTAGAAGATTTAACATCTGTTGCTTTTCCTTTTCATTCCTGATTAGTTAGAAAAGTATTTCATTTCAAAGAAAAATAGTTAGGGATCTTTCATTTCTATGATGTTTCTGAAACCAACAGTCTATTCAGGCTCTCCTACAGTAAGGAGAATATTCAGTGAAACTTCAAAAATTAACCTGACTATTGAGTTTCATTTTCTTCATGTAGTGGTGTTCATTTTTATGTAATTATGCAAATGATTGGTTGCTCTTAAGATATAACTGTATAGACAGCACCATTATTTCTATAAAGTCCCATCAGTGTTTCAGTAAACATATTTAATTCACTCTTTACTTAGCTTTCCCATGACCACACAGAGATATTTCTTATGTTTTATTGTAAAGAAGTTATTTTATTTTATTTTTTTGAAATTTTGTGCCTGAAAATATTTTAATGACTCTGCTCAGAAAGTGTATGCCTTCCAAACACGGGCTTAGTTATGTTGCTGCAGACCACCTAAAAACAGTGCAGGCATTCCTAAAGCTTTCAGACCACAGGCAATAAACTACTGCTCGGGGTGACCATATACAAAAATAAAATAATAAATCCAGATGTATGGTATAATAGTCAAGCATCTGCTTTCGTGAACAAATTAAGACCAGCTCCTAAATAATTCAGCCTAATTTGTCAAGGCTCAGTGTTAAGATATGATGAGTAATAGGAAAAAATCATGTAAATCCAAAAGTTTATTTGCAGGGTAAAGTAAACTCCTTCATTGTGAATATAAAACTCAGTAGATTCATCTTTTATTTGTAGAATCAGTATGTTATTATTAAATAGCTTGTGTGAAATGAGTGATCTCAGTGAAGTGTTCAAATGATTTCTAAAAATTTCAGGCAAATTAGGGCAATCTATCTGAAAAATTTTTGAAAGAAAATGAGTTATTTATCCAGTGTTTAAAGCAGAATACCTCACATGGTGATTTGGGGAGCAACTTCATTGCTTCTGTTGGGTATATATGAAGGGAAATTCACACATTCTTTTTAAGAGCAACGTACAGTATACCATAAAATAGAAAGCAATAGGAAAACACCGTGAAAATCCTAGCATGTGTTATTGAATGTAAAAGATATCAAGTGCTACTGCTAAGTATTGGAATAAATGTATATATCTGAATAGAGGCCAGGTTTCCTGAGTAAGCAGTCATCAGTATGCACTGCTTAAATTGGAAAGGTACAAATCCTCACTGTACTACTTGCTTGAAAATACTTCCATATGTGCACTCAAGCACAGTGCAAAATGCAAGTCTTAGCACTTCTGCTTTGTTTGCTTCTTCCAGATAGGAACACGAGGTTAATCAATAGAATGGCCCTAATGTTAACAAGAGAAATTCATTAGATGCCCGCATTTGGTAATAATTCCTGGAACAAATGTGTTCCATGACGCAGGCATCTTTTCAGCCTCTGGTTAACAGAGGTTTTATATAACAGTGTGTCATATCGCTGGGTCCAGGAGATCACAGCTGGACAGCACCAGCTCCTAGCTCTATGAAAGGACTCATATTTATGAAATTCCCTCCACTGGAAATGCAAACCCTCAAAATAGCTATGTCTGACATGGAAAATAGAATTTCATGGCTCCTTAAAAAGGCATTTAACCAGATTATACTCTAAATTACTCATGGAAAAAGAATAAGGTTCATTTTTAGAAGAAGAATGTATAACCATCAATAGGATGCAATTCTCTTCAAGATTAGAACCAGAGATTGGTAGCCAGATACTGGATTTCAAATTGCCAGCAGAAGCTTAAAACTAGATCTGTTATTACTCCTAAGAGAGCCGTGGTGAGCTGGGGATACTGGATGAATCATGTTCTTCATTATGACTCAGAGACTTTGAAAGGGGCCCAGTTTTTAAATGGATGTTGGGATGTGAGGGTCTTAATAAATAAGGGCTTGTTTTTAATATACAGATAGTTTTGTTGCACCAAAGTTATACAGGAGTTTTCCTTCTGGTTTAATGTAGTGTTGTACTGTACACACAGGAGTGCATTTTGTCCTGTACTAAGCAGTAAGGTATATGAAATTTATCCCTGCTGGGTTTTAATATATTTTTTTTCTGTTCATTTTCTTTTTCAGTAATGAATTGTATGGTCAAATCTAATGGCAAAGTTCCCTCTGAACATCAGCACAGAAAAAGGAATGGGGGCTGAGTAATAGCAGAGAGAAAGAATAGTATGTTGTTGGAAGAGCTTCTGGAAATTTGCATGCTGATGGCACAGCATGTGAAATTCTTTCTGTGTTTGCATTCTGCTCCTAATTCCTTAGTTTACTTTCCTTTTAGCTACTGAGTGCCAACTTATTACTGCTACTGCTACTACAGTGATCTCTACAACGTGTGTGCATACTTCCACATATTCTGTACACACACCCTTATAGGGGGTAGTTTTTCAAAGTGTAGTTTTCTAGAACATCTTGTCAATTGTTTTTAAAAGCCTCTTTAATAGTAACCTATAAACATGAATTATAGGTTTCAGTGGCATCAAAAATATGCGCAAAGTCACCCTGCTGGGTTTTATTACATTGGTATCTCTGCAGCAGTGAACAGAAGACAGTGCACATTGCTTTAAGACCAGACTATGAAAGGACATTCCTAGGAGTTAAAAGATATAGTTTCCAGATGGAAATTTGGAATTTCAGGAAGAAAAGTTGGATTTGAATATTCCCCACTGTAAACCTATCCCTGTTTTTTATTAGAACATATTCCAAACTGGTCAACACATACTTTCTTCTTTTCTAGAAGTGGCCAAAGCATTAAATCAGCTGAAATCTCTTGATTCTGTGTTGTTGAACCTTGAAACAAACAATACCAGCAGGCAGAATTTTAGTGCCAGTAATCAATATTCAAACAGCAATCCCAAATCAGTCCACATCCTAGGGACATCGTATTAGCTACAGGGGGAATAGACATGAAACCTTAACTTTAGTCTAGATAATATCCCTGGACTCCATTCACATAAGATATAGGAGATAGAATAATTCTCTCTGCAGGAGCATCTCCTTTCATGACTAGAAGGTATGTCTATGACTATGATCCTACTTATTTACCTTAAATATAATCATAATATACTATTTAAAAAAAAAAAGAAAAACCAAAGATATTTAGCTAGATAGAAGCTAGGATAATCTTTCTTCCTGCAGTAAATGCATCAGAAAATAACCCTGCTCTTGTAAAAGTGAAGTCTGAAGTGCTTCTCTTCCGTGTGTGAAAGCATAATTCCAACATAGTAAAGATTCAAGTCAGTTAGTTTGCCATGCTTGAGGCTTATGAATTGGTCTTCAGTTTGTCTTTTCAATACCTTTGTATTTCATTTAGATATATCACAAGAACCAGTTAATGCTAGAATGTGATTCTGTTGTGGCTCCCAGTTCATTTTTCACCTTTAGCAAGCTCTGAACATGATGAAAAGAGAGCAAGCACTCACAGATTATGTGTCTTTCTTTCAGTGATGGTGCACAACATTTTAATCATGTTTGTGTACAGAGAACATGTACATTGGATCTCTGCCAGGCACGGTGGTATCCCCATTTGTGAGGTGATGAGATGCTCAGGGAATTCTTCTGCAACTATAGCTCTTCCTCTCCCTCTAAAACCATCTCAGCTACTCAGAATAGCACCAGAAACCTAGTTAAGCTGAATGGGACTCAATGGCTGAGGGAGTGAGGAATCGAGGGCTACTGAAGAGAGCAGGAGTATAAACAAAGGCTCCAGTTGAATCCTCACAGAGTCTGTGCAGTTTATTGAAATCAACTATAATCCATCTCTTGAACACAAATGTCCATATGTTCAGAAAAGACAATAAATCAAAATAATTTCATATTTGGCTGCTTGTGATTGTTTATCCAGCCTTTCTGCTGGGACTGCAGTAGATGTAGGCTAGAAACAGAATGAACAGACACATTAATGCTTAGACAGAATGCACAAGGGAGGCACACTACATATAAATGATGAGAGGAATCTCCATCTTTTTAAATAGACTGAAATACTCTCAGTTTAGTCAAAAGACTCAAAGGTGTACCTGTGATGAGAATTCTTTGTGAAGAGCTTTTTTTCTGTTCTTCAGCACGAAACCAACAATTGTGGTTTGTAGCTTTCACTGGTCTCATTTGTCTGGTCTAGCAATGGAAAAATTTCTTACAAAGGAAAAGCTCGACTCACCATTTCATCAAGTGAGCCTAGAGTGTAATTTTATTTCCTTAAAGAAACTTCTAAATTTCATTTTTTTAAATTATCATTTTTATAATCATTTTTCAATTATCATTTTAAAATGATAATTTAAAAGTGCGTGTAGCCAATGTGTGATGTTATTCTCCATGGTGTGCCTCTCTGGATCAAATCTGCACAAGAAGTACAAAGGTTTCTCTGTGACACTGGCATATCAACTAGGATCTTGGCACTGGGTAAATAGCGACCAATGAAAGAAGGTCATTTGAACTATATTCTTTTGAAAGGGTTGGCCATGGCTGCTGTGGAGCTGTAGCCACTCCAGCCTTATATGCCTTCCTCTGGGAGTACAGCCCCAGCATACTGTTCCACAATCAACTGCATGGGAACAGAGCTATTATTCAAACTGTATAGGATAGAAGAATTTATTCATGCACCACTGAGAAACACTTCTAGCAATATGCAGACGTATGTATTCAGTCCTGGCATAGCTAACCTAAATGCCTACAGCAAACTTGGAAATACAGAGGAGGTTTTCTATTTTTGGAAAAGAATATGCAATTTCTGTAACATTGAATGATGCAGAAACAGCATTAGTAGGAAAGGTCATTTTTAAAATTGAGACTTAAATCCAGTGAAGTGCAATAAATAAATTATTGGCAAATCTTGATCTACACTGAGGTGTTTGATGTCCTTCCCTTCCTTCCCCATCTACACTGTAATTAGAGTCTCAGACTGTCAAAAGCAAGGTTGAATCCATAGGTATGTCTGTGGACTTTCTTCTGTGCTGGATCTTAAGCCAGACTGAACACTCACTGCTCCAGTAATTTGTCCAATTTGACTGACTCACCTTGCCAAGGAAAAACAGTTGCTTTGGAACATTTTTAGAATACTAAAACCAAAACTGCATGAATACTACAAGGCTCCAAAATGGTACGCATCATTTCATCTAAGGTAGATTGATATTAAATTGATATTTTGCCAATGAGAATAAAATCCAGATTTGAGCCCAAAAGAGAACATAGTGCTGTCCACTGCATTCCACTGAGAGGAAACCAGCAAGGTGAATCAAGTGATATTCATCCTCCATATGGACATTTTTCCAAGGATCCAGAAGCATTTGTCAGGATTTTGTCAGAAAGAAAGGGCTATCTAATTTAGTCTGGTTTCTTCTGTTTGACAATATCAGATTATAGGAAAAAGTGAAATGAAGGCATATTTTATTCCTATTCTTTTCCCCTCCAAGGCTTTTGATTGCACGTTCTTTAGAGATTTATTGAATCAGAGACAACAGTTCTGTTATTAATGATTGTTCCTGGATTTTCTTCCATGGATCTAATTAGGTTATGAACCAACCTTTACACTTTGAAATGCAAGTGAGTCTGATGAAGGTTCTATTGTCCTGAGGTCAACAAACGAATAGAGTTCTGTTCCTCTTATCCAGTTTTTTAAGTAACAACACTTTCTTTTCAAGAGGTCTAACAAAAGGGATTTTTCTTTGGTGTGTTCTTCATGAACTTGTTTGAATGGAAATAAATTGTTTTGAGTGGTAGTAATAACATTGACTTCATCTGTATGAGTCTCACTGACACGTGCAGTTGCTGTGCATTTCGTATCTGACATGATCTTAGTCTAAATTAGTGAAAGAGATTTTCATGCTGAATTGCCATAAATCAGACAGGTGCACTTCCTTCTTTCCACTGTTTTTGAGGTGCAAGTTTATATCTCTCAAGTGTGGAATAGAGTGTAAACATCTATTTAAATCTCTCATGACACTTGTTGGTAACCACTCTCTCTGTTCAGTCTTTATAGACTCATATGCAAATTGAAAAACTTCATTGTTCAGTTAAAGTAGTCCTGGAATATGGATGACAAGAACATCAATACTAACACAGTAACACTGGAGATATCAAGCAACCTGCTGTCTGATGACATATTTCTCTTAATTTTCTATTATTCTTAAGAATCAAAGCTTATTTATGAAACAAAAGCAGTATCTGAAAATTACATTAGTTGCTCAGCAAGGGATGTCCTCTTGGATCTTTGAGATACCACCAGATTAGAAAAGATGTGTTTCTCAATCCAACACATTCTGGAAGGAATGTAAACCAGTAGTATCTGTACCTCTAATGAGTGCACTCATTCTTCAAGAGCAGATACGAGTGACGGAGGATGCTGAATGCTGTCTTCCCCCCCCACGTAACTCCTTTTTTCCCCTCTACCTATATTCAACATGTTGACAGATGGTGAACAGAAATGTTTCAGACATATTTGAAAACGTGACTACTTTCTGAGAGTGTTTTTTTACTCCTCCACATCTATTCATGTAGAAAAGGAAGACTAGTCTGTTCCTGGAAAACAAACAAACAAATAAATAAAATCACTTAAATGAACTTTTGATAAGTAGGGAAGATAAGTCTTGGAGGCATTGTTTAGAAAGCTAAAGCATGTCAGGGGTCAACACTGTGTGTCCTGTAAGGTAAAGTATGGAATCCAAAAAGGTAACTGTTGTGACATTATACCCTTCCTTGTTACTGAATGAGCAGGCCACACCAGTTCCACTAGCATCTGCTCTTGAAATATTAAAGTCATCAACACTGCAAGACATGAAGCAGTTGAATAAGCTGGTCTTTAAGAAACTCAGACCTAGCTCACAAGCCAAAGATTGATCTCACACATTTAGGTGAAAATCTTTTGGTAAAAATGCCTGATCTATGGAGGTCTTTCTCCAAAGTCAATTCAATTTTATTTATTTTATTTTGGGAGCAGTAGCTTCTAAGATTTAAATGAAATAGTTTAAACTGTAATCTGTTTCAAAAAAAATGTTTGTGCAGTGTCTTTACCTACCTGTGTTTTTTCCTATTACATCTGCTTTTTTTTTCTAGTATGTGTGTTGCCCTTTCACAAGGGAGAAAGTAAAGGTAATATGAAAGGATTCCTAGTGTCTAGTGATTCCTAGTCAGGGAAATCCAACATCCAAAGAACAGGTAGGGGAATTAATTTTCCCAGTTTACCTTTGATAATAATTCCCTGTTTCTGGTTCAGCTTTGCTCAAAGTATTCTATCTATCTGTAAAATGTTTAGATTTCACATACAGATCAATTTTTTAATTTTTATTTTCCCCTGAATGCTTATAAAGGATTCCACCCTGAGCTTTAAAATCCACTTTCACTGAATTCATCATAAGGTTTATTATTCCTTTTATTTAAAAATACCAAATGTGGGAAGGGAAAAGGTAGGGAGATGGGCCTAAGCGAGGAAAACAGCAGCAACAAGCTAAGAAAAAACTTAGTTTATCCAATATAGTAGTGGAATGGGAGATAATACAATATAATACAATATAATTGGAATTGAAGTTAATAAATCAAACAAAATGAGAGAAAGAGTTTCCGAAACCAAAATCTTCACTCTAATGCTGTACGCAAGATGGCCAGGGAGCAAAGCGGGAAGTCTTGTGACTCCCAGTTAGTTTTATATTTCCATCTGAACAGAAAATGGAAATGTGAAAATGAAGTCTCTGGGAGCTGTAGATCATTCTTTTCTTCTGAGACCAAGAGACTGGAAATACGGACAATCCATGGAACTACAGCATTAACTCTTTAACTCCCAGTGCACTTCATGATGCTATGTTGTGGAATACTGATGACAAACCATATAACCATGACATAGAGAAATTCCAGAGAACAATTTAGATCTTCTGAGGATTTAATTATTATTCTAAGGGTCCTCTTTCTCTCTCATGTAATGAGCTGAACTTGACCACTTCAGAAAGTCAGCTGTATCCCAGCTTGATATCAGAGACAATCCTGTGACTTGGAAGCGAAATTTTGTAAAAGACTGAAAATAAGACTGATGTTGTGACCTGCAGAACTGATGTTAACAGTCTGCTTTATCATACTCCCTTGTGGGCCTCCATGATCGAGGGATGATTCACTGCTAGGATCAGGGAATAGCATATGCTTACATTTGCAATTCTTTTTGATGAGTTTTAGAAGCCTACATAGAAATGAAAGGATGCCCATGACACCAAATGTAAGTCAGAAGCTGTGGAAATAAATAAAATATTTGTCTTGATTCTTTGACTGAAACTCCAAAAAGTGAGTCCTTGCTGGTAGCAATAATTGGGAAGTGTCAGCAACAACAATCTCTATTAGCAGGTTGTTTGGTGCTTGTTCTTTCAAGTAGCTTTTCATTTCAAGTGTCCTAACTTGTTAAAGAAACAGTAAGAAATATTTTTGGGTTTTGAACAATGAGCTCCATTTAGCCAAACTTAGCTAATGTAGTATAGAGGCCACAATTGAAAACAACTGTTAGACATCAATTAGCCTTGTTTTCAGACTGAACGTCAATAGACAAAACCAAGTAAATTAATCTAAGTGACAAGCTAAAAACAGATATTAAAATTGCATTTTTAAACTTGACATGGAGGCTAGGACCCATTTGCCAGAGGTTAGGGACTCAAAGCACATTCATATACCCATCTAGACACCTGCATTCCACGTGAGAAAAACTTATTTTAGAAAGCAGGATCTTTTTCAGCCATGATAGGATCTGTGCTCTCTAGCTGTCCCTTGAAAGAGCAGCTTTCTTGAGCCATGGAGGAGGACTTTTCTTGATATAGCACGAAGTGGAACAGGAAGAACAGGATGAAATGTCTACCTGAGGGCCCATAACAACAGACCAGACCTTCTCAAATTGGCCTTACATGCCTGGCATAGCTCAGGAGAAAGGCACAGAGTATGTGTATCAGTAGTTACTGTGAGATACATTGGTGTCATTAGAAGCATTTTAAAAGCTGTTAAGAGCAGGGGAATTTATTTCTTTATTCTTTTTTTTTTCTACCTTCTTGTTAACGTACCACATGTCCCACCTTCATTGTATTTCCTCCTCATAATGTTGTATTCCTCTGCTAATCACTGTCATATTCCATGTGTTCATGAATTCTATGAGCTGCTGAGGAAAGCTCTTCACAAACCACAGATGAGGAACACTTACTATTCTAGCACAAGGGAATAGGTTCACTTTTTCCTCTTTGCTTTCTCTTTTACTATATCCATACCCAAATTTGGTATTTCTGTTACGGTTATCTGCAGAATTTCAGCCTTGTATAGTATTACTGATATAGTTACCTAGTTGCTGTTGGTCATACAAAACACTCCACCTTGCCACTCAGCTTCTTTCCACCAGAGGTTTCCAACAGTCCTTTTCAATTATCAGTGAATTTGGGCCTTTTCTAATATAAATTCCCCCCAACCACCTATGCAGTAGCTTTTCAGCTTCTCCCACCACTACCTGTCATGTTAGGCAAGTTGTATTATGCTGGGCAGTTTCACATGTTCAGGTATCTTAACCTCTCAGATCAACCTCTAGCCAGCATTTTGACTGCCTGCCTGCATCCTGGGCACCCCAAAGTCATGGACTCTCAGGAAAGCAGCCATCTAGAAAAAGAGAAGATATAAAAAAGTTGAAAAGGGAACGATTTATGTGGTCAGACAGAATAGGAATAAGAGGAACAGACACAACTCATTATCTTGACTAGTGATCCAAAAGAGCTTTCTGCCTTCAGAGGCAGGATCCGGGTCCAGATAGACTGGGCTTTCTGTGTTGAAGTGGAGGGAGAAAACAGACCTGGAAGCAAAGTTGAAAATCATCATTATTAATGTGTTAAACACCTTCACTGTTGTCCAGAATGGACTGGGCAATAGAGATGAAAAGGGGAGAAGATCAGGTCTTCAAGAATGGCTGTCGTTGACACAGCTTACTCTTGCCACAGTCTTCCAGCTGGGGGATGCTTTGCATGAGGAGATAATAAAGCATGGTTGTTTAATCTCTGTTTTTTTCCTCAAGTTGTAAATGAAATATCATGCATCTTCCAGTGCAGTACTGGCGGCTTCACCACTTGTCTTGTCTGTGTGCATTTCAGTCACTGGGAAAGAACTCAGGCGTAAAACTTAAATTGTGTAATGCAGCCATTCTACCTGCTATGCGAGAGAGTAGGGTTTTCCAGGCAATTCCTGAGACTAGTACAAGGAGTGATATCTTCTTTTTTTTCTATCAAACGTCACTCTTTTCAAGATCACCCACCTGTGGCATTTTTATTTTCTTGGAGGCTTCCTGCAGAAATTGCAGATGCATTACGGTTAAGAGCTATCAGCTATGCCTGGTAATATGGAAGCTAGATGTGGTAACTGTGAGGTCTGTGTTTGATGCCTACTTGAGCAGAGAAGGAAAGGAGAATAAAGGAGTGTGTTTGGATGTTTAAGAAGCAGGGCACACAGAGGTCATAAAACTCTAGGCACGTAAACTGTGGATGTGCAGGAGAGGTAATCAATATACTCATATATATAAAGAGAGAGGTACTTAGCATCTACTTTAAGATATCTTAATGAGCAGTAGAAAGGTCAATGAGCTCAGCAATGGATGAGTAGTTTCTCACACCAAGTAACGAAATCTAACTCAGGCCAGATGAAATCCAGCCAGTGAGACAGAAGCAAAACAGCAAGAGATGAAAAAAGTAACCCAGTTTAACATCTTCACAAGCTCCATAAAAGCATCCCAAATGATTGTCTATAGTTCAGATGTTCTCCACCAAAGTTTATGTGGTTGTGTACAGATGTTTCAGGGACAAAGAGAACAAACATTGCTTTCTGGCATTATGTGTGGCTGATGCAGGAGCCAGAAATCAAAGGTGGAGAACTACTAGGAGTCAGAAGTACTGAAAATGAGCCAGCTTGACTTTCAAGTCCTTGACTGAACCTTTTGGCTGTAAGAGTTTAAATATATGACAGTTGGGGATTGTACAAAAATGGAAAAAAAAAAAAAAAGAAATGCAGCTTTATCATTTTATAGTCACTTTAAAGAGTGGAAGTAGTATATTTTTAACTTGATAATTTAGCTTGCTTGTATCCCCAAGATACTTATAAAAATAAAATAGTACATTCTTTATTTTATCCAAAAATACTGCATATAAAAATTCCAAAGAATGTATTCAATTAGAATTATAGGCTACAGTAATGGGTGCACTTGATTACATTTCCGTTTCACAAAGTAATTCACATTTGCTACTAATAAATTAAAATTTGTGCCAGTCAAAATAAGCTTGTCTACCACAGCAAGAGAAAATTGTCAAAACACTCTGCTCAATTCCTTTTTCACACACTAATTTTATGCTGGAATTGGTCTGTAGGTATTTTCAGAGCTGTTCTTGACATGATAGTTAATCCTATAATTTCTTTTAGTGTAAATAATTTATGTACATGAGTTCTCACATATTTCCAAGAACACTTACATATATATGACTTATGCCTGTAAGTAATCAACTTCCACAAGCTGTGGTTACATCTCCCGTACAATTAATATACACCAAAAGAGACTATTCAGAGCGTCCTTCTTAAGGTCTTTTGGAGTATCAGTTGTGTAGAAAACTCATAAATTCCTTGAAGAAAGCATCCTGTTGAACAAACAAGGGAAGATGGAATAGTCTCAGGCCATTTCCAAATGCCTACCAAATCCACTCCACTTCTAATGCTTTTTTTTTTTTTTTTTTTTTTCCTCCAGGAGTCCAGGAACTCCTATCTCTCGTGCTGCTCATAAAGTCATAGTTGGGCCACCCATAACAAAAAGACAAAAAATCTTTGTCTCATGTTCACTTCTTGACTCTCTCTCTCTCTCTCTTTTTTTTTTTTTTTCTGCTTAGAGAGTTCTGACTGGACTTCCACTCACTTCTTTAATGAGAAAAATGGGAAAACAGAGTGCTCTCCCTGTTGGGAAAGTCACTGTGACCTTCAGTGTTATCCTATGCTAACGCTAACTCCAGACCCGTGCCCATACAGGCAGCAGACATTTCTGTTCTGTGCTGGCTGCTCACCTACACAAGTTCTTTCATCTTTTTATTAGTGCTGTACTCATTCAGTGCATTCCTTCCATTGGCAACTTTTTGGCATGGTTTGGAGAATACAGCTGACTGCACATCAATACAGCGATACTCAGTATTTAATTTATATCTTTTTTTCTTATTAAGCAAAATCATGCTATTCTGGGTGACTAGAATTTAACCAGCCTGCATTCTGTGCCCTGAAAACACTTTAATCCATCTTCAATTATTGCTTTTTCCACCAGGTGATAACATGTGTACGTGCATGGATATATGTATATGGTAAAGACAAATCGTGAAGGCTGCATCAAAAAACAATAAAGTTTAAATTCAGTGATCAAATAAATTACAATAAATGCATTTCTGACAGTGAGACGTTAGATGACTAAGCACTTCAACCCAAAATCTGAGATCATTCTGATGGGCTAGCTAAAGATAACAAAAAGTGTGGTCATCTCTGACCACTTCCTAAAAGTGCTGTGTTCAACAAATGCCAACTCAGCTGAGAGATTAGCAAACAATTGATATAATCAACAGTCTCTGCATAAAGCTACGCTAACATGCTGACTGCATTTCCTACCATGGGCTTCAGAGTGCAGGATTGTTCACAGAAGAATTAGTGCGTGGGAAACCTTGCATTGTGGAGCAGGCACATATCAAAATGGTTTTGATGCTCACAGTTCACTCACATTTTTCAACATTTTAATAATACTCTTTGAAAGAATGTTTCTATTTTGTGACAATAGATTTGCATAGAAGCTTTTTTCTTACTGTAATCAATTCCAAAAAAAAAAGAGAGAGATAAATATTCCTTATCAATACTTATTGCCAAATTCCACTTTTAATTAGAGATGTGCTAGGCTTGAATTAGCTTTTTTTTTGTTGTTGTTTTGTTTCCACCAAGCACTAACATAAAACTCTTCACTGACAAGCTTTGCATGCCAGAAACGGCAACCAGTGTTGAACAGGGAGCTCAGCCAGCTGAGACTGCTTCAGCTTCGCCTTTTGCTTTGCAGATTACACAGAATAAGAAGGAGGCAGTAATTAAAAACTGATTTAAGTCATAAACAAAATGTAAAGGAGAAGCAAAAGCTAATCACATAATATCAAAATTTCATATTTTATAAATCCAACTGCCATTAGTGGTAGAATGAATTATTTAAGCACAGCAAAAGGAGAGTGCCTGACTTCATTCTTTGAAATGCACTGTCAGAAGAAAAGAACAGATTTTGTGCAAGCTAGTGGTTTCTCCCATAGATAACCACCGGGATTTTTAGACCGCTTGAACACTTTCCCACTTTGCCAGAAAATTGGAGAGTGTTAGGTTTTTCCCCATGATGAGGTATATTGGTCCTTCACTTGTTTTGAATGTCCTAGAAGGAAAAACAGATTATAAAACTAAATTATTCCCATTAATGTATTTTTATTGTGCTCACCATCGTATTAATAAGCACCTTCTAAGAAAATGCCCTGACACAGTGATTCCAGCTTAACATGTTCAAATAGCAATGTGAACAGGCAAAGCAGCAGAAGGGGGCTAGGGGTGAGCAATGTAAATGACCACAGAAAAATTATACAAGAGGTAGTTGCATTCCTGAGGCCAAAATTGAAGTAAGAAGATTAGGAATGATAAAAAAAAATACGTCCTTTTTCAGACAGAGCTAAGGCAAAGAGATGCCAGTCTCTAACAAAAAGCTGTGCATCAGGTAGGCATCCTGGTCTAGAATGATCTCTATTTCTTAGGAGAGATGGTGCATTACACTGTATAGAGGCACAAAAGCATCTCCCTGCATGCTCTCATTTTCTCATGGAGATGTTACTTTTTCCCTCTCTGTCACTATTTAAGTAAGTCTTGGCACTCAGTGGATTTCATCTGCCTATAAGCTACTCAAATGGTAGGTTTTGCAGAAGTCCACGTAGATGACATCAGTTGCTCTTCCTTGGCCTATTGAAGCCGTCACTCCATCCTAGAAGGTCACCAGATTGGTCAGGCACAATCTGCCCTTGGTGAAGTGATGCTGGCTGTCAAGGATCACCTCCTTGTCTTCCATGTACCTTAATGTAGGGATGTTAAGGATATTTGGCTCCCTAGCAGTTCACCCAGAAGACTTAGAGGGATCCAGTTTCTGAATCTGCTGGCCAGACTCCTCGTTCTGAGACGGTGACTTCCAGACCCCTGACCAGCCTGGCTTTCTGTTCACTGAAATGTCATTGCTGCAAAGGTCTTTGTACTGAGAACTCTTGGAACAGTGGAAATAAAATATATATTTCTTTTTGAAAGTGAAGAATCTGATTGTTTTTTTAAGTGGGGCTAAGAGAGAGAGAGAAAAAAATGAATTCTCTTCTAGTATGTGCTTTTTTATTATTTAAAAATATCTTACAGAATATGAATTCTAGTTTCTGGACAGCTGGTATAATCTCAAACTATGCCCTAACACTCATTATTTTTAATACTAAATTCTGAAGAAGTCTCATTAATGGAATCTTGAACAGATGCAATACAGATACAATACATGGATACTGAATATTATGAAGAGATAGAACATACGTCCATTTCTGCTGCATTCTGGCTTTACTCACGACCTTATTTTTCACTGATTTTGAGCACTAAAATTGTATGATTTATGAATGTGTGTCTAAGTTTACAAAACAAAATGCTTAACGTTTCCTAGAAATGTCTTGGAAAAAAAATGAATGTCAAATCCCTAAATGCTTGTAAGTCAAAATTAAATAATTGGTTTTCAAGACAATTTTTCTTTTCATTAAAATTAGAAATGAAGCTAGTTTTGAGGCTAGCCACCACCTTTACCCCAAAGTTCAATTCTATTTTTCAAAAGCAAAACTGGGAGAAACTCACATTCTCTATGTATGAAGTAGCATTTGGAAGATTACCATGTCCATTCTCTTTTTGTCTCTCCAAACCATTTACCACACTGCACATGCAAACATGAACACTTCCTTTCAAATACATCTTCAGTGTTTGTTCTTGAAAAGTCTTTTCTTAGAACAAAGCTTTTTCAGGTGCCAGGCCAGGAAACAAGACACAATACAAGTGACTGACTCTTGTCTTTTTCTTAGAACACGAGTGAAAGAAAAACAGTTAGAATTGGCAAGTAAGTTAGGCTTCAAAATATCTGAACTTTCCAGCAGCTATCTGATGCCAGAGAGATATTATTATTTTATATGTGATATCAACATAGGAAAACATTACACTGTAAATGCCCTCTGGAAGTTGCAGTTCTTAACTGTTGTATACACACTTTGTTATCAGGCTGGTAATTTTAGTGTCTCTTGAGTCCAAAGAATCTGGGCCTTAAAGCCTAAGTTTAGCTATGATGTAAGTCATTCAGAGGGGTGACTAAGTTCAAATCCACATCTTGTGTTTGTTTCTCAGTGTCCTAATTTGCAGGCTGTAGTGGGAACAAGAAAGCAGAGCAAATATTTCTGTGCTCTTCCCGATCACTCTTCCTCAGTTGTGCTTGACCTCCAAGACTGTCACAAACCTCCCCCCACTCCTCTCTCACCGAGGCTTTTCCAATGGCCTCTCCACAGTCTTCATTCCTCCCTGGGATCAGTGTGACGCCCTTGCACCAACTCACCCTGCTCTCTCTGCTGCCACAGCAAAGACAGATTACATCCAGCAAGATGTCTTTTTCAGCTGAACAAATGCAGTTGTGCAGCTAGATTGGTCTTCACATCTCCCCACCACTCGTCAAGACTTTGGACTGTATCCACTTTACATTTAGAGTTAGGATCCCAACAATCTATGCTTTAATATATACCCAGTGAAAGTTTGCGTTATGCTTGTTGGGAGTTCATATGTAAGGATGTGGCAATTTAGACTCCTAATTCTTTGTGGACTTGTTCACTAGGATTTTTATTTAAATGGGGAGTTTAACCAAAAGCGCAGTTCTTAAAGTCAATTAAATTAGGGTGTCTTTCCTTTGCAAAGATACTTTCGAATCGATCTCTGCCTGGGTTGGATTGATTTTTCACTTGAACTCAACCAATGTGTCCAGCTCCAAATGAGCACAAGTACACCAGTGTGAGGCTTTGCAGAAATGTAATACCAGAGGTGGAAGCTAAGCATGGACAAAGCAAGAAGTTGCACCGCTGCTACAGGAGCAAACCAGCATCCAAATGTGGGATTCCATCACTTGGAGCTCCATTAACTCCTGCTGAGTAAATATCTTCCTGGCGCTCAGACTGAGTGTTTTCTCAGCTTGTTTATTGGAATTCACTTTTGAGGGGAGGGGAGAGGAGTGTGGGGCTATGAATCTGAGCTCAGATGGTAACTGAATAAATCCTGTATATTCTTCCTAAATATAGAGTCATACCTCAGCGGAAATAAAATATATACTTCATCCACCACTTGGCCAAAGTTTAAGCCTTAAATCTGTCTCTGTGCACTGTGGACTGCACTAGGGAGATCACTTTTAATGTTTTTTTCCCATTCATGATCTTAGAAGATAAAAACAAACTTGGTGAAGAAGACATCTTGTGAAGACATTTGAGCAACAAGTCACAAGGAGATCAGCACAATGAATCAGGTTCAGGTTAGTTTGGGGCAGGGGTTTTCCTCTGCCCTGCAAGGACAGGGCTCAGCTCAACAGCTGTACGCTGGCCTCACAGCAAGCAGCACAAGGCAGAATTTGCAAAATCTGCAGCACATCAGAAAGTTCAGATAAGCCTTCTAGCTGCTCCCACCTTCCAAAGCAGTAGTCCAGGGCTCTGGGTGACCTGTGGCAATGCTGGTGTGGCTGTTTTGCAGGAGGCACACTGGAGAGGGGCACCCCACCAGGAAGGCAGCTCAAGCAGCCTTGCGCAATAGGACAGCCAGCATGGAAATGAAAAAATGCCGAGCTCACCCCTAAGGGTTAATTAGTTGTTTTATCTATTCCTTACATTAAAAGCTGTGAAAATTAAAGAGTCACGAGGGACTACAGTGATTCTGGTCTTACAAGCGCAGCACTAATATGGCTGTTTGGTGTTCTGTGATTACTCTGATTTAATGAGAACATTTTTATGACAGACACAATTCACTTGCAAGCGGCATGCAGGGCGAGGCTGACGTGGAGGGATCAGTTGTTTCCACGCTGCTGGTTCCCAGCACATCCACAGGAAAGCCACTGTTCAGGCTCTTCATGAGTCTGAATTTACTCTGCATTGCAGCTTGAATATGCACTGGACCTCTTTTTAAGAAACCATGGCACAGACAGGCACATGGTACAACTTATGAGCAGCAGCCAGACAGCATAGCTGCCTAAAATGTCCTCCAGTCAAAATCACCACTTGAACTCGAGCCACGTTTCCCACTTCATCCTGTTTGCCAGCATGGGTAAAGGAGCACAATGGATGTTTCTCCCAGAGCAAAACACTTGTGCCTCCCCGCTGGCCTTCACACCAGAGGCAGAAGAAAGCTGCCAAAAGTCTCCTGGCATAGATGTGTCTCCTGTCAACCTCAGATCAGAACAGCTGGTCAGTGGCACCCTGAGGATGTCCATGTACCACTGGACCATTCTGACAGCCAAGTGCTAATTAAAGCAGCCCGTAAATTACAAACCCTGGCTTGCCCAAAGGGCAGATGCAAACCTGGTCTGAATGGCAGGGTTGTGCAGCTGGGAAGCCACAAAAGTACAGCAAGGCACAGGACCATGCATACCGCACCAGGTCATGCCTCTTCACCCCTCTGCACATAAATCCACCACAGAGGGTCTTAATATAGAGAAAGGTGCAAATTCATCACCAGCCCTCCCTAGAGTATATTAACTTAACCAGTCTTATGAAGTTTACTTGGAGCCACAGGAACATTAGGGATTTCTTTAATGCTCACTGGAAGGAGTACAAAGATGATAATGGAAGCTTTGTGTGTAAGCCAGGAGGTGTTAGCCATTGCCTGCAGGTGCCTGGGCTGCGAAGTCCATTTCACAGATGTCAAATGACCTGTCTTATTATGAGAAAAAAGCGTGCTTGATTCCCTCTTTCTCCATATTTTGGTGAGTTTTTTTTTTTTTTTTTTGACAGGTAAACTAAAAAGGATTAATTAAAAAGCAAAATTTTATTTAACCCTTTTTGTTTTCCCCAGTAACTAAACCCAGTCTTCTATAGCTGATCTCCAGAGCACTCCAGGTAGAAAAGCCTTGCATAAAGCTCCACAAAACTGAGAAGCCAGCAACTTCCAGGTCTCTTCATGTGACAGTGGACATATATTGAACCCATCTCACAGTGAGACCTGAGAATTAACCTTATTATTCCCCATGTCTTGTATACCATGGGAAGGGAACCTGAACTAGAAGTGGAAACTTGCAGTATATCCCAGCCTATCTCCCTGCTGATGTTCATCAGATAACTGCAGATCGGTGGTGGGTGGTTGATGTTGGGGCTCTGAATCTACACTGATGCATCACTCCAGTAGAATATGGCACTACCTCCAAGTTGATACGCCCCATTTGCTCATCATGGCCATTCATTTTGCCTCTTTCCAGTGTCCCTGTTGTCATGCGACAGTTCAGAACAGACTTATAAGCAAGTGAAAATGAGCTTTTTTTCCTCAGAATAGGTTTCAGTTGAATCAGCTTCCTGATCCAGCTCTTCACACAGGCTCATAAATGTCAATGCCAGGTATAAGAGGCCAGCAGAAAAATGAAACTTTGATCATCCCATCAAAGAACTTTCATTTGCCCTATAAAAGTGACTGGAGAACCATAAATTTCATCTAGAAGTAGTGAAACTAGACCCCAAAAATCTCACAAAATATTACTGTGTTCAGTGAAGTTACAAAAGAATGTAAGGATGGTGTTTTCAAAAACATCACTGTTCCCAGTTTCAAAATTGGCTTAAACATCCTGAGGCACACAAAACTGTAGGCAGATGTTTACTGGGATTATCCTTCAGGAGTTGTGACTTTTCTCTTTTTAAATATGGTCTCTTATTTGGAATTTGAAATCTGTAAATATACTGCAAAAATCTGTCTGTTGCTATTTACTGGAAATAAGCAGGTTTCATATTCTCATTAACGCTTCTTAAAAATGAGATATTGACTCCAAAACAAAAATCTGCATTGGTGCCATGGTTCATAAGACAGGTGGCTGTCCTTGAAACAAGCCCAAAATACCCAAAAAAGCATAAATCATTCTTAAGTTCCAGGAAATATTTTCCAATATGTCTCTCCAGAGAGTACTGCAGAACCTTGCAGAAAATCTATTTGTTGTTGTTGTTTGTTTATTTGCTGTTGAAACTCTGTCAAATTTCTCCATTTTCCCAGGCAAATGGAGATAAGCCTTGGGCACTTGTGTGGAGCTCACTGATCCTCCTTTGCATGGAAGCTGACTGGGGGTCAGGTTGTGGTAAGCAAGGACACCTCTCTGAGTTATGTAGCATGGTCACCTCCTCTGGCATTAAATAAAGCAGAGGGGCCTCTTTCTTACTGTAATGATGGTCTCTTAAACCTTACAGTGGTAGGTAATTGTGTTTGGGAGAGTGGGACTGTTTGCAGTCAGTACATGCTCTGACTGCAAACAGTCACTGAAGGACAGATGCAGCTCTCTGGAATTTTGGGGGTGGGATGTCCTCACTGAAGAACATAATGAGCCAGCAATGGCAGTGAAAACAATGGGAAGGACCAATATACGCTGCATATAACCTTAAGGATGCATCAGAATAGGAATACTGCTCCATTAGTGTGAATCCATATTGATAAGCAAATGCATTTTTTCATTCTTATACGCTGTTAAATGATAAAGTGTACTCTACCATAACTTTAAGGCCAGCAGATCACTTGTTCCAAGGCAGACCTTAAAAATTCCAGAATAATGGATTTTAATCTGTGACAGACAGTTATGTGAGAATCAATGAACTTTTTTTAAGTGATCCACAAATGGTAACGAAGAAAGCAAGTCTACTGTCAGCGCATTTAAGTTCACCCTGCAGGAGTCTACAGCAGTGCTTGAACACACTGCAGTAGAGTCTGAAAAATGCAGTTGTCGAGCATCTACAGCCTTCAGCTGTAGAGTTTCCAACAGTGCAGCTGGCAATCAGCTATGGGCATTTCTGCAAAAGCCTGGCTTGTGCAGCCAGCACATGTTGTTGTTCTCAGGAGGTACTATTCTCATGGCATGCATTAGCTTAAACTCTCTCATAAAGCAGTGAGAATATAAAGTTCATAAGAAAGATGTCAAGATGAAGTCCTGTAGCAGTCATCTTTTAAAAATAGCTTCCAATTAACAATGTGAGATAGAAAGTAAATAGTTATTTTTCATCAGGGTTTCATCCAACACCTTGCTCACTCTGAGCTCTTTCTGCCACCGGGGGCCCTTCTAGCAATGCTTTGCGTAGCTTCACTCACCAGTGCACTGTCTTAAAAAGATAGATGTATATACAAGCTATTAAAGTGTTGAATATTTCTCTCTCCCTCTCTCCCTTTTTTTTTTTTTTGCTGATATCTGAAAAATGCTTGCTGCTTTTTTCTTTCTTTTCCTAAACCATCACTATTATGGTAGCAGAAAGGAGCAGTTCTTGGCATGGAGAGGGTGATGGGAGCCTCTTTGTTCCCCTTGTGAATTCCAAGTCTTAAAACACTAGAATGTGCTAAATTTCTTTAACCACAGGAGAAGGTATTTTATATTTTGAATTACTTCCAGTTGATTTCTTTTTCTTTATATCCTTTTCTGTTTAGGAATAGTCTTTACCATAAACATTTCAGGGCAGAAAATCCATCCTTACTATAATCTAAAACTCACTCATTCTTTCTTTCACTTCATGCCCCATTGGCTCCCTAAGAAGCTTCCATTTAAGCATCTTTTCAGTGCACAGAGACTTCTTATGGATAGATGTGAAAATAATTAATAGCTCCTATTGGAGAAGCCTACGGAAAATAGCATCTATTAGGTGTTTCTGAGGAGAATAGAGTAAAGGCTACAATATCCCTGAAGCTGCTCTAATTTAGGACATGTACTCATCTCAACACGGGGTGCTAAAGGTGTTTTAAAGGAACTGTAGTTCTCCATATTGCCAGTCCCTTATGCAGGTAGGCTGGAGTATGTATTCTAGTGACTGCAACCGAAGTAACAGAATCCTGATACTTTGGGCTGTTAACTTGATCGTACGTTAAATAAACTACCTTTATTGTAAGTTTAAGCATTAGTCTAACTGTTCAGCTATACTCCTAGGGACTCTAAGACCATATTGTTCAAGAGTTTCACAACTGGCATACCCTCAGTAAGGAAATCATACGTTTCCATCTCTGAACAGCAGAGAATGGAAATGGAGTAGTAACATCACTGTGTGCACACAGATCTAGCTGAGTAATTAGCTAAGGTGGAGCAATCCTTGGAGACAAAGCAGCCATTGTTTCAGTGAGATTTAGTACCAACTCCATAGAGCAAACAGAGAAGGTGAAATCAAAAGAAGGTATCCAAAAGATGAATGAGGATAAGGGAAAAACTGAGAGTAGACTCAAATGTTTTTGTCTTCTAACTTTCAGAATATAATCTGAAATAGTGGATGATGTGTGTGACAGATAGATGAGCTGTGGCAGATAAATCTTTGTGGCTTATTTCAGCACTATATTTGCTAGTTTGTCAAGGGCAGTTCTTTGCAGAAGTAAGGGATGGATCTCTTACAGCAGTTATGAATAAAGAGATTCATTTATGCTGCTGCAGTAACTTAATGTTTGAGTTATTGATTTTCTTTACATGTATACTCTGGGAAGCAGACAGCTAAATAAAAGTTGGTGCAGCTTAAACACTCAGTGTAAACATGAAAATGCTGTTTTTTAACTGTCATATATATTTTTTATTCAGCCACACTTGCACAGAATTAGTTTAAGATGCTTACAGGAGAAATTGTCCCTCCATTTGCATCACTAGTGTCTTTTCATGTCTCATGTATTCCAACAATACACACATATCTGTCCTCAGATGAGGAACAAGGATTGATTACATTGTAAAAGAATACACTTTGCTGCCTAACAAGCAGTTTTTTCTCTTGAAAAGAAATGTTGACATACTGGATGGGATGTGTCAGAGTCAAGATTTTAGCATGATTTAACTACTGGAGACATTTTTATTGAAATAAAATTGTATAGGTTAGACATGCAATGTTAACATATATAACAATAACAAAAACTGAATTTAAGGATGATATTGATATAAATATACCTTTTTAACAATAAATGTAATCTTTTGTTCCCAGAAGATGTATGAGAGTTTCAGAGTAAGAAATTAAGAAAGAAAGCAAGCAAGAAAATAAGTATGTAAGCCCATTTTAAGCTTCTGATGTCATCAGCTCTGCTGGAGACAGAATGAAAATATTTATGGGTCTTATCTGATTCAGCATTTGAAATTTTTATAAAGCAACAGCATCAAAATGAATAAGGACAAGGACCACCTGTAGGTAAATAACCTTAAGCTTCTAGATCACGTTAAAATACAGGCAGAAAAAAGAAAAAAAAGAGAAAAAACAGAAAGGTTGATTGTGGGTGATGCTCAAAGCCTAGTGTTTCTCTGTGTTTCAAGGGCTTCGGGAAGAGCAGAGGCTCAAGACCTCCTCCTGTGATTCTCTTGCCACAGTACTTGCCTCCCATTAGTTACACCAACATCCTTACCTGACAGCAAGAAAAGTTGCTCTTGAGATGCCTCACTGAATTCATGTCCAGTTATTGTACTCCCCTCTGATTTTTCTGTAAATCAATAAATATAGTGGTAGTGTGTTTTTCCTTTTCCCACATCTTCTCAAAAATCATTTCATTTCTATTAACTTCTGAAATCTTTCTCTAGCTTCTTTTCTTTGTATAGATTATATGCAGCTAGGTATTTATTCAGATTAAGGTGGATTTCTGCGTAATTTCTGAAAGATCTCAATAGCTATGCAGATGACTAGCCCATGTGGTGTTCCAGCTTTCTACATAGTCTTGTCACTGATTCCCAATCAGTAATTATAATCCTGGCTGCAGGGTAAACACAAGACACTAGTCAATCTTTCAGAAAAAAAAATTAATAAATATTCCCTTTTTGTTTATATATTTTATTTTAATGTTTTTTTTTTCTATAAATGTATATATATATGTGCAGTCACTTGTAATTATGAAAACTTTGAGAAATTTTGGGAAAGAATGTTCAGTGCAAGTAATATTATGTCCAATTAATCCACAGACTGGCCATAGGTATTGGATAATAACTTCTCAGTATGAATACATTTGTGCTACATAGTCTCCATTTTTTGCTCTGGCCCCTATGAAAAGCAGGGCATAATCTATGATCTTGTAGCTAATTTAGCTAAAATCACACAAATGACTTGCCATTGAGCACCCATTTCCCAGACAAAGAACATCCAGTCTACTGCATTAAAGGATCTTTTTTTTTTTTTGGAGACGTGTTTGCTTTCTAGAGTTTTTGCTGCTATCATTAATCATTCTCATTTTAGAAAGCAATCAAAAATAAAAATAAAAATCCCATTTTCTGATTCATTATTCACTTGGACTGCCATGCTGTCAACGGTTTACGGGCGTTCAGCCCAGTTCCATGACGAATGGGATGGGGGACCCACGGGCCCACGCCCCAGGAAAAGGGAAAAGGGAAAAAGGGAAAAAGGAGATGGCCCTGAGAGCAAAGAACAGTGGCAACAATCCGAGGAGAAACAAACTAATTTACTACATAATTACAATTTAAGCTGATAAATCCAATACAGAGAGAGAGAATGTCCCAAAATCAAGGTAGGCCTTACTCTACTACCGACGATAAGACGGCTGGAGAGCGAGGTGCTGCCAAGACGAGAGATGGGCGGAAAAAGGGACGAGGTCTCGTGATCTGCAAGGTTTTATCTTTTCCCTCTGTCTAGAAATGGTAACAGAGGAGAAAAGTACCCTGAGAAACCTAGTAGTCCTTCTCTTCTGAGAACCAGGTACATTCACTACATGATGTTATGATGTGGAATACCAATAACCGAAAATCACAAAACCATGACACATGCTGAGAAAATGGCGCTTCTGTTGGTCTGGAATTTGTTCCTGGAAAAAATCTGCTTGGATTCAGATCACCGTTCTGTTGATTTGAGTATATTCTTGGATCATTTCAAGAGTATTTTTTAATGTGTTAGTCAACAGTCAGCATATTAAGTTCTTGGCCCCATGCTATGTAAAAAGACTCAATAAGACCTTTGAACTGGAAGACAAGTGGACTTTGGACTACGTTATCTTCTTCAAGATTCATTCTAAGAAAATAATTTCTGAGCAATTATGTAAAGCTTTGCCTCAAATGAACAATGTAGGAGTGAATTTGAAGATTTACTGTTCACTCACTTTTTCTAAGAAGGAGCGTATTTGGGCTATTCAGACAAGAATCTGAAATACAGTATATAGAGAAGAAAAGCAGGTACTGTTCATATTCCAGAAAAGACAGCTGGAAATCATTTCAAACTTAGAACTACTGGCATGCACAGTGCATCAATTAGGTATTGCAGTTAGTCAGCACATTCTGACAATCACCCTTAAACAATGAATTTGGAAAAATAAATGACAAGGACATGGCAAGGGGGAAAAATAAAATACACTTCTCTGTATGATATGTCTGACAGCTTGTGATTCCAACAGTGTCTTTTCAAATACCTGGGGAGCCTTAAGAAAACAAAGTTAGAAAAGTCCTACTTTGTCACTCCTAAGAAAAGTTGTTTTGGAATGGAAAAAAAATCATCAGCACACTCAAGAGTATAGCTCAGTATGGTTTCAGTTGCAAGGATGAATGAAAGAAAGAATAAAAAGGAAAGAGTGAAAAATGGTATGGATTATAATTATTATTGTTTTTTAACAGGAGAAAATGAAGTCACTGAATGATCAAAGCCCTATATGGCTCAAAAGGGTCTCCAGGTTTCTCCTGATTTCTGTGATTATCCAGTGGCTGATTCCTCTTCCTCAGAAAGGACTTTGCTATCTTGCTTTCATTCCTCATTTTTGACACTGTTTTTGCCCTCCTTACCAGCACAACCTGTGTAGTGCTTGGTGACTGGTGCAAGTGTGTTCATATACTCGTATTTCTGCACCCTCTGAACAGCACTTATTAGGGCCTGGATAGCAGTCCTATTCCTTAAGGGCAGGAGGGCTGCTAAAGGGGTTATATAATCATAGAATGGCCTGGGTTGAAAAGGACCTCAAAGATCATCTAGTTTCAATCCCCCCTGCTGAATGCAGGGTTGCCAACCAGTAGACCAGGCTGCCCAGAGCCACGTCCAGCCTGGCCTTGAATGCCTCCAAGGACAGGGCATCCACAACCTCCCTGGTCAACCTGTTCCAGTGCATCACCACCTTCTGAGTGAAAATCTTCCTCCTAATATCTAACCTAAATCTCCCCTATCTCAGTTTAAAACCATTCCCCCTTGTCCTACCACTATCCACCTCCGTGAACA
Organism: Numida meleagris; assembly: GCF_002078875.1. Classification (NCBI taxonomy): domain Eukaryota; kingdom Metazoa; phylum Chordata; class Aves; order Galliformes; family Numididae; genus Numida; species Numida meleagris. Next base: position 78,856,178 of record NC_034411.1, on the reverse strand, counting down.
ATCGATCCCCCTCCTGTTTATACACTCCCTTCAAGTATTGGAAGGCCACAATGAGGTCTCCCTGGACCCTTCTCTTCTCCAAACTAAACAAGCCCAGTTCCCTCAACCTTTCCTCATAGGAGAGGTGCTCCAGCCCTCTGATCATCTTGGTCCCCCTCCTCTGAACTTGTTCCAAGAGCTCTGCGTCTTTCTTGTGCTGGGGCCCCCAGGCCTGGATGCAGTACTCCAGATGGGGCCTCACAAGAGCCGAGTAGTGGGGGACCACCACCTCCCTCTCCCTGCTGGCTACTCCTTTATTAATGCAGACCAGAACATAGTTGGCCTTCCGGGCTGTCAGCGCACACTGCTGGCTCATGTCCAGCTTCTCGTCCATCACGGTCACCATTTGTTGCCATCCGTTTCCGAATTTCAGCCTTAGTTTCTATGCTCACAGGCTCACAGCAAGACAAAGCAGAAAAACTCTTTCTTTTCCCGCAAATCTTCTGAAGGAATGGGAACACTCTGGGGAGCAGTTGGACTGCTCTGTGACTCCCTGGAGGCAAGCGCTTTCCCTCCAACTGAGCAAGGATTGCGCCAAAGCATCTTGTAGAGAGAGCAGTGGGAAATCAGCAATAGAACCCACTCACTTGGTTTATAATTTAAGAAAACTAAGACAAAGTCAGGTAGGAATTAAGTCTTGCTAATTGACCTAGTTTATTCTTTATAGTGCTTTGGAAGACTCTGATAAATAGTATTGTCTTTGATACTTGCATTTCTTCACTGCTACTGCTCACATAATATCTTGATTAACAAGTTGGAAATGTGCAGCTGCCTGAGAAACTTTTGTTTCATTGTGTTAATTAAAACTAATAGTAGTGGAAAGGGCTAGGGAACCGTGCATGGTTGCTGCGGCTGAACAAAGCAGAAGCACAGAGTAACTCAGATTCGTAATGCTGCTTCATTTACTCATTTCTAATAACAGCTCTGAAAACCAAAACACAGTTTTTATTCATTGCTTCGGAAAAATGCTGCCTCTGCAGAAGGATCTCATTCACCCTGAGACTCAAGCAAATCCCTCTCTGGGCTGCCTCTGATGCAATAAAATGGACAGAGATGCAAAGGTCTTTTAGTACATCCAAACCAAAACCAGCCTGACCTTGGCATGGAGCCAGAGCTCCAGCCATCCACATCTGATCAGTATTGGACACAGCTGTCCACCACTACGCTTCCTGTATGGGAGAATTTTATAGCTTACCATGCTGGGAAATGCAGAGTAATCTTAGACTAAAGTGACTTGGTTGTCAAGGCTTTCTTCTGAAGAATTCATACAACTAGAATACTCAGGCGATTGAAACAGTAAAAGGTTAAATAAAACATTTCATTGGACTGAAAAATATTTAAGATGTTTAGATGCCTGAAAATATTCAAATTTTAAAATGAAGTGTTATCTTTATATGAAATAGTAAAATATTGATTTTTAAAATATCTAATTGAAATCTTTACAATGTTCTTTTTTTTGTTGTTTTAAGTAATTAATTGAAGTGGAGATAGATATATTAAAAGTTTTAATTGCATCAGATCTACAATTTTGGGGGGAAAAATTGCCAGGTTCAATGTCTTTTTGGTCTCGGCCTCCATGTCTCTTCAGAAGTGTTGACAGAATGAATAATAAAGCATTCAGCTTAAATACATAACAAGCCCTTGGAGATGAGGCTTCATAATTTGCAAAAATTAAGCTAGAAATTTAATGGGCATTGTATTTGCTGTTTTTTTTTTGTTTGTTTGTTTTTGTTTTTTTTTTTGTTTTTTGTTTTTTGTTTTTAATGGTAGCTGAAGCAGAATACAGAGTTGTCTCACAGAATTTGTTGTGCTGGACCATGAATATTAAGTCACACTAAATCCTTGAAAGAGATGGACCTGCTAGACCTCTACATGCACAGACAATGAGAGGTTTTGTGGCCCCTCAGACATCAAAGTATTGTTTATTCCTCATATGTGAGCTCTGTTAGCAACAATGCTCTCCTACAGGGAAAAAGACTGATTGTAAAAATTCATTAAACAAGGCCAAGCCTGAGGAATACTTGAATACAATTTGATCTGTCAATTCTCTCTTTATGACAAACTTCTGTATCTTAGTTTATGCACAACAGATTTTACTTTCATAGGTTTTTAATTAAACAAAATGCATCATGCTTTCCACAAGTGACGTATGCAAAGGTTGTTCTCAAATTTTAATTAACAATAGATCAAACAATTCCAGCTCTATGTACAATGGATTGATGTACTCTGTTATTGTTGACTGTGGACCGGGAGAATAAGTAAATTACTGTGTATATAAAAGCTTCATGATGCTGTAAAAAGGTGGGAAATCACTTATTATCAGAGGTATTAGCAATATCAGAGATGGGAACCAGAGTTTGGAATGCAAATGTTTAAGTAACAAACAGCAGTGTAGTTGAGTCAATGAAACTATTTCATTTGTTTTATCACTTTCATCTCTAAGTTCTGTACTTAGCCATAATACATCACTGGAGCAGATCTGAATTTCATAATCTGATCTAAATACAAAGTGATTTTAGCACAATACTCCTGTTCTTCCGTCTGACCCTAGCCCCCCTCACACACCCCCAAAATTGCATAGTACAGTAGTTCTTAAGAAATTCTGGACTTGTAATGAGAGTCGGTGGATAACAGCTACATTTATTATGCAACATTAACTTTGCACTTCATATGAGTAAGATACTGAGCAAGTACTAACCGTCAAAAGAAGTCTTTAGATATTTTCTACGAAATGACAACATATTCTGTGAAGTCTTGTTTTCCATTTTACTTGCTCTTACCAGACACAATTATTGGAAGGCATTGGGTGGTGTGGGCCATTCCAGATTTCATTTATCTTTTTAATTTTAACTTACTTTACAGCAACTGGATCGATTGAAAGAAAATCCACAAAATTAAATAATAGCCCACAAAAATCACCACAGTAGTCCAGCCATTCTCAGCTACTGGCAGTATAAATACTATTTTTCTCTCTAGGTTACTAGAACGTTCCAATAACACAAAGAATACTTCATAATTTGCAAAATTCGATTATTGACATCCTGAAATCTCCTCTGAGTTAATTTTAGTCCTGTCTGCTGGTCCGGGTGAATGTGAACTGCTGCTGCTGCTGCTGGATGGAATGTTAGGCTTGTTTATCCTGCAGTTTTGGTTTCTCATGGTTTTTCCTTACAGTTTCAGGAAAGACTGAAAACACAAACCTCTTACTTCATGTCATTTGAGTTTGCAAATAGAGGGGAAGTACCCATGTGAGTAATACAGATGGAATTGTATTTGCTGGAGAACTTCCTTCTAAAGAGGAGTCAGAAACTCATTCTTACAGAGACCAGGATGTCTGCAGGAAGAGGAAAAGGCATTGAAAGGGCTACAGATATCCTCTCTGTGGATACACAGGTGATAATTGTAAATTTCTCTCAATTTCTGTTGCACTTCTAGGTAGGCTGAGAGACAATGCGTTTCCACACACTGACATCAGGAGAATGGCCTCTATGCAGTTGCTGCTTTAATTCCTTGTTTGTGGAAAGTGCTAAGCAGTCATCTGCCAGCAGTCGAAAGAGTCACGTTGGTGAAGTTTCAGTCTTGAAAGTGCTTAACACTGAAAATACAGATTTTGTAGCAGTAAAAAATATACAGTTTTCAGATGAAGAATGACTCCTTTCACCTCTACTTCTGTTAAGAATATGGTCTCTGATATTTTAGTGCTGTAAGAGAGGTAAGACTTCTTCCCTCCTTCCCCCAGAATCTTCAAAAAGCAATATTTAATTTTATGTATTTGTATAATTTGATAAGAAACTTAGTCCTGAAGCTAGAAAACATGTGATCTTTAAAGTCTTTTAAACCAGATAATCACAGAAAAAAAAACATCTCAACCTTTTACTGAAGGCCTCACATATGCTGACCCATTTAACCTACAGTGATGGCTCTTCAAACAGTTATCATCAAATGAAATACAAATGAGAATGATCCAGTGAAAGTATTTTGATTAGCCCTGAAAGCTTTTACCTTTTTTTTTTAAACATGCCTCAACAAATTCTGCAAAGCATACCAACCAGAGTAGAAATGCTTCATAATATTAAATATACACGAAACCTTGTGACTGATACAACCATCTAGCAGCTTGCATGAGCTAAATCTAATCAACATACCCCTTTGCCTAAACCCATGATCTTTAACCAAATTTCTGCTATAGTGGATGAAATACGATAGACTAGCTGACAAAAATAACAAAACAGGTTTGTTTAGCTTCCACAGAGAAACAGATAGCAAAAGTATGCAAAAAACCCACTGACTTCAAGGAGTACAGAAGTGCCCAGGACATGTCTTGAACAATTTGATTGTGGATGTCAGCAACAGTGACAGAAAATTAGAAAACAATCAGACAAATCAACAACAAGGAGTTTTTCTATCCCATCCTAAAATTAAGGACACCTAAGAATGAATAGTGTGTCTTCCCAGGAATCCCTATTACTTTAATGGTGGATCCAACAGCTCTGCACCCACATCCAAGACCACCTATCAAACCTTTGGGCAGCCCAGGGAGGAGAGAAAGAACGTAGAAAACTGTGGATTCCTGCACCAGGACCATGTACAGAAAAGCAGGGGACACCACGTTAACCTGTCCAATCTCCCTGCAGTATTGTACCACCTAATATGCACAACAAGAGATTATGAGTTTCTTCCAACGTAAATTGCCCAATATCTCTCCCTCACTGCACCATCTTCCCCACAGGAATGAAAGGTCCTGTGATCCCTAAAAATGTGTGTATCTGTGAATTAAGTATTTTGATTCCCAAATACATGATATTCACAAAATAATACACAATAATCCATTCAATCCACAAAGAAGAAATATATTAACCTGTCAGGACAGCTCAGTCTTTACACAGACAACAGTTTACAACCCTGTAGACCAAGAGCCACCTCACATTGTGGAGGAATGATAAGCAGCAGAGGCAACACATTTATTGTAACTCTTTGGAATATTGCCTTGGTGATGAGGTGAAGTAAAAAACATTCTTTGCTTCTTATCAGTCTCACCTAGAACAGCACAAAGTCTGTCAGGGTGAGGTGATTGCCAGGCCACTTTCCATCGACTATCAGCTTTCCTGGTCAACTGGAGAGGTCCCAGAGAATGGAGGCTTGCCATTGTGACTCCTATCTACAAGAAGAGTCATAAGGAGGATTTGGGGATCAACCTGTCAGCCTGATGTCAGTGACAGAAAAGTTATGGAACAGATCCTCTTGAGTAAAATCACATAGCATGTGCGGGAAACTGGGGGATCAGGCCCAGCCATGGAGCCCTTCCATGGGCTCATGGAAGGCAGGTCCTGCTTGATGAACCTGATCTCCTTCTGTGATCAAGAGATCCACCTGCTGGATGAGAGAAAAGATATTGTTGTAGTCTACCTAGACTTCAGCAAAGCCTTTGACACTGTCTCCCACAGTATTGTCCTAGAGAAGCTGGCAGCCTGTGGCTTGGACAGGTACACTCTTTGCTGAGTAAAGATCTAGCTGGAAGGCTGGGCCTAGAGAGTGGTGGTGAATGGAGTTGAATACAGCTGGCAATCGGTCACGAGTGGTGTCCTCCAGGGTACAGTGCTCTTTTCTGTTCAATATCTTTATTGATGAGCTGGATAAGGACATTGAGTGCTCCCTCGGTAAGTTTGCAGGTGACACAAGGTTGGCAGAAAGTGTTGATCTGCCTGGGGGTAGAAAGGCCCTACAAAGTGATCTGGATGGGCTAGATTGCTGAGCTGAAGCCAAGAGGATGAAGTTCAACAAGACCAGTTGCCGGGTCCTGCACTTTTGTCACAACAACCCCAGACAGCGCTACAGGCTTGGGGCAGAGTGGTTGGAAGACTGCATGGAAGAAATGGCCCTGGGGGTGTTGGTCGACACTCTGCTAAACATGAGCCAGTAGTGTGCCCAGGTGGCCAAGGAGACCAATGGCATCCTGGCTTGTATCAGAAATTGTGTTGCCAGCAGGAGCAGGGAGGTGATTGTCTCCCTGTACTCAGCTCTGATGAGGCTCTACCTCGAGTACTGTGATCAGTTTTGGACCCCTCACTAAAAGAAAGGCATCAAGGCCCTGGAGTGTGTCCAGAGAAGGGCAACAAAGCTGGTGAGGGGTCAGGAGCACAAGTCTTATGAGAATTGGCTAAGGGAACTGGGGTTGTTTAGTCTGGAGAAGACAAGAATCGGGGTAGACTTTATAGCTCTTTACAGCTACCTGAAAGGAGGTAGTGGCAAGGTGGGGATTGGCCTCTTTGGCCTTTTCTCCCATGTAACTAGCGATAGGACTAGAGGGAATGGCCTCAAGTTGTGCCAGAGGAGGTTCAGGCTGGAGGTTAGGAAAAATTTCTTCTCAGAAAGAGTGGTCAGGAGCTGGAATGGGCTGCGCAGGGACGTGGTGGAGTCACTGTCCCTGGAGGTGTTCAAGAAACATTTAGATGTTGTACTGAGGGACATGGTATAGAGGGGAAATACTAGTGCTAGGTGGATAGTTGGACTAGATAATCTTGGAGGTCTTTTCCAACCTTGGTGATTCTATGATTCTGTGATGAGGAGCACTCAAGGTTTAGATGTGGGGGTTGTGTATACTAGAGACTATGTGCCCTTTTTTTAGGTTTCTGGAATAACAAGTACACTGTTTCATTTACATCATACACCATAACGCACAGCAAGAGAAAATCAACTAAATACTCACAACAAGAAAAATTGAACCAGCATAGCTCAGTTCAGCCTCCATATTCACAAAAGGGGCTGTTTTCATTCTCTTATTTTAGAATAAGTCTGGTTTACTCTGATTCAGATTAATCTATGACTAAATGCTTCTATCCAAACAAATGTTTCCATCCCTCTGAAACAAGGTGTGAAAAAGGATACAGCTTTCTGCATTGCTTTAATTTCACTATACAAGTTCACACCTAAGGTTATATAGGTGTCATGTTCTCAAGCAGCATAGCCTTTTGGGACTTCCTGTTTCTCCTTCTTTGCCTTCTGTTTTCTTGTTCTTTTCAAGTTCAGTGGTATGGTTACACAGACACAGTGATCTATTCATTCCTTATTATTCCAAGGAAGTTGTTAACAAGTCATGGATTGGGTGTTAGGTTATTTAAGGCTATTAACAAGACATGCAAATGCTCAGACATGTACTTGTGACTGACATGGAACTGCATTGGTAAAATACATGCATTTTAAAGCTTACACTGGCTCAAACTGCATGGCTTAGAGTAGTTGTCCTAGTCTATTAAGGTCTTCGTAGCACATAAATGCTGCTAACTCTTTCTGACTTTTTAATTGCACTTCAAAGGGTGCTGGCATCATGCTGGGCACACAAGGCAGACTCAGCATGAACCAGAGCGGGAGACCAGTTATCAAGGAAATAACATTATTCCTCAGGAGAATGCTAATGTCCTCACTGAGAAGGTCATGAAGGGAGGTTGTTTTGTTTGGAAACAGGCGGCTCTTTGGTAAAAAGGGAAGGAGAGTCCAAAATAAATTCCCTGAGGCAGAAGCTGTGGAATTAAGAAGGTGGCAGCATTTGCATGGGAGAGCTAGGAATGAGTGCGCTTCAGAAATAGGATTTTCTTCACTGTTCTTTTTGCTCTAGGAAAGATACAGCAGTGTATCAGAAAGCTTAGGACAGGAACTAGTAGAGACAAGGAGAGGTCTCAACTCTTCTGATCGTGGTGACTAAAAAGCTGCAACTACCAAGGTGTTCAAGTGAGGAGACTTGGAAACAGGAAGGGATTTCACAACAGCCACTGTGAAAAATAAAAGCCTTCTTGAATTAGTCAAGTATGGTGAGGTGTGTGCCCTGTGCCACCTCGTTTGGCAGAAGAGCTGAGAGCTGTGGGTCACAGTGTGATATAAACGATCCTAGCAACAGGAAGACTGTATCCAAGGTGCAGTAAAGGGCTCAGCAGGAAGGCCAGGGCTCCCTTCGTCCAGGAAATTTCTCCTAGTTCTTTTAGTGAAACTGGGTAATTATAATAGCAGAGAAAACTTTTATTGGCAGAAATGACTCTGAGTGGTGCAGAGCGTCACAGCTATGAGGCATGACAATGCTAACTGGTACATCAGGGCTGTGTGAGCTGAGGCGAGGAACAGACAACAGTTGATTAAATTTGGACTGATTGGTTTGGGAGTTCTCAGCCAGACAGAGGCACTGGCTGAAACTCAAAGGAAGAGAGAATTAAACAGGGCTGTAGGAGGATATCAATATTTCTGGAAGTGACTTGAGTAGAGGTTGCTTGGGATACCTTTTCCAGCAGCAGACAGGTGCAGCTCCTACCTAGCACTTCTGGTATGGCACCCACAGAACTGTTATTGGGTGTTTGTCAGAGAGCCTAGCAACATGTAGATGGGCACTTTTCTCACAAGATGGGACAAAGTGTGTCTGTGTAATAAGCTTCTCCTTTCAAAAACACCAGTTACTTCCAGAAAATATTTCGGTATAACCCTCACCTCTGAGTCACTCACCAAGGGCCAGATCATGAAATCAACATATTAAAAATGTAAATTAAGTCTGTTCAGAGCTTGATCTCAGATCTCAGCCAGACTGCTCTTTGCTTCTTTTTTTTGCCCAAGGGAAGCAAGCAGTATTGCAACTGAAATACGTGAGACCATTTAATTTAGCATAAGAAAATCTAAGTCTCTTCAGCCCTAGCTGAACACCAAGTGGTGATTTTACAAGCAACAAGACAAATATCTGTATGCAGCTAGATAGTTAATGCGCATCTTGTAACTGCTGTTCGATTTGGCCTAAGCCTCAGAATTAATAATCACCAATTATTGCGTTATGAATGTATTGCTCTGCTTCGATTCTGAACTCCTCTAACAAGGAAGAGGAATAGCCCATGGCATACGTGGCTGGAGGCAAGATAGATGCCCCCAGCAGAAATCAGCACTGACTCAACTACATAGAACTTCACTGCTTAAGAACTTGGCCATCAGACTTGTCATAATATATATATTCATGTCCAAAATGGGAGCAGGGCAGAAGGCATCAAGGGGCCGTCTTTTACCCACTGGCCCCACAGCAGTATAAGACATATCTGAGTTGCTGACAGTTGTTTGTCTAGAATGTCTACTCTCTCACTGGGGTAAGGCACACTGCAGCCACCTGTCTCAGAGGCAGCTAAGCATAAGGTAAAAACTGACATGATGATCATTACTGAGATGCTAGATGCCAGTGCTAAAGGGGATAGCTATTCCACAGAACACAAGTACTTGTAGTACTGCCTGTAGAAGTTGGTATATGTGCTTGCTGGTGTATGATGTATTATAAATGTGAGTATTGTATTTTAAGAGACAATGTTATGAAGCCCTGAGTTTTGATCAAGCATCGCTTTATGTATTATATTCTGCTGCAAAAGGTTGCTGAACTTGCAGCCGATCTATCTGATTTCTGACTGCATCCCTTCTCCCTGTGCAAGCAGCCACTGTGCAAGAGCTGGTGCAAGGCCAGGGTGCTGAGCAGCCCCACTCACCCTAAAGAGACTACCTGCCTGGCTGCAGCTCTGACAGTCATAGGGGAAAACATCTGCTTCTCACATCATGGCAACAGCAAGTGCACATTCAGCCATTCCATACATTACTGAAGATACAGTCCAACCGTGGTGCCGTGCCCCACTAGGCAGCCAAATTCCTCTTCTCTGATTTCAGAAGTTCTGTTTGGAAAAGACCAACGTGAAACAGATATTAGAAGCAGTACAGTGAGACAGGTTATTTTTTAAGAAAAAAATGTTATGAATATTTTGGAATATATGCAGTCCTGCAAGTCTTATGACTTTGTCAATGGTTTACGGGCGTTCGGCCCGGTTCCGTGACAAAGGGGACGGGGGATCCATGGGTCCACGCCCTGGGAAAAGGAAAAGGGGAAAAGGGTAAGGAGATGGCCCTGAGAGCAAAGAACAGCGGCAACAATCTGAGGAGAAACAAACTAATTTACTAAATAAAATATCAGAATGCAAAACAACACACTATAATACAATATAATTACAATTTAAGCTGATAAATCCAATACAGAGAGAGAGAATGTCCCAGAATCAAGGCAGGCCTTACTCTACGACCGACAATAAGACGGCTGGAGAGCGAGGTGCTGCCAAGACGAGAGACGGGCGGAAAAAGGGCCGAGGTCTCGTGATCTGCAAGTTTTTATACTGTGAGCTTTTATCTTTTCCCTCCGGCTGGAAATGGTAACAGAGGAGAAAAGTACTGTGGGGACTGTGGTAGTCCTTCTCTTCTGAGAACCAGGTATATCCACTACATGATGTTATGATGTGGAATACCAATAACCGAAAATCACAAAACCATGACAGACTTTTGTCATAAATGCACATCATACAACCATCTCAGTTTTCACAGAGGCTACAAATGTCCCTTCACCACAGCAACTGTTTAGCCTCCAGCTCTTTAACAATAAATATTCAATAAAATTCTTGACTCCGTGCTCAAAACTGAGCACATATAGGAACATTCTCAAAATTGGCCTTTAAGCTAACACTGCTGGGTAGGTTTTCTCTTTGAATATTTGACTTAAATCTTGGTGTTTGTGTCAATTTGTAACCTGAAAGGACAGTCCAAAGTCTGATCAATACCCTTTGAACACATGAGAAAAGGGATGCCAAAGATTGAGAGAAAACAAAATAAATTTTCCTTTATATAATATTCCAAGAAGACAGACTTATTTTACAGCCAACAAAAACAACTCAGTATTTATTGCAGCTGGAAGAAAAACTGATTTAAAAAATGTCACATTGTTCTCTCAAATTATGCTTTATCATTACCTGCCAACTTAGTGACTTACAAATTTCTGAATATATAATGATATCCTGAACATTCCTTAGTAAAAAGCTTTGAAGATAACCTCCTGCCCAGTTCTGATCTTTTAGTAACAAAATATTTGAAGTCTGCTGGTTTTTCATTATTTTGAATATTTGTTAATTTTGAGATCTGAAGAAAAAATAAAAAGAAAATACAGTTTGAAAGTCCATACAAATTCTTCAATATTCTTTTTCAGTCTCCTCCAGTAACAGATCTAAATAGCTCTATACGTAGATGATGTGCAAATTTCATTATTTATTTTCTTTAGTAACACAGGAAGTACATTTTCAATTCCGAGTTGCTGGGTTTTTTGGTTTTCTTTTGTTTGTTTGGTTGGTTGGTTTTTAAAATGAATACTTACATAAGCAGTTTTGCATGATGCAAAGTTTACTTATTCCCCATTATACCTAGACTCCAGAAATGAGTTGTTCTTGTGTAGGCTAAGATTGGCCTTTCATTCACTAAAAGCGAATCTTCCGGCTGCCTTGAGGGCAACAACACAGACCAGAGCTATACAGCAGAGACACAACTGTTAGAGGAGCTAACAGACTCAGCCACTGCATCTTAACTGGAACTGTTATTTTTAAGACAACAAAAAGTCTCAGCACATCTCCTCTGAGACACTCTATTTACAGCAACAATGTAGAAGGGCAAACACATTTATGAGAATGCAATTTGGGTAAGTCAGCCACCCACTGAGTCCATATTTTACAAAAACAGTGAGTTTCTCATGAGTCAACTGAGTAGGATTATGACACTAGCAGATAAAGAGAGGCTTTTCTACCTCAAATAATCTACGTGTTTTTATAAAAGTCTGTACCATGTACTCTATCACTAGTTTTTTCCAATTGTGAGGCTTATGACTTAATGAGATCCTCCTGAGTCTGAGGTATGTAAACAAGATGTAATTTAATATGGTGTACTCTGAATCAAAGGGCATTTTTGATGCATCAGACTGCATTTTTTTAAATTGTATTTACTGTACGGCTGTAATTGGATTTATTTTTAATTATCTTGAAGTGTACAGTAAAGCATCCAGATAAATTGTACTTCTCTCCAAGCAACCCTCTACTTCTGGAGATGAAGGTTCGATGCAATATACCAGGTGGAATCTGGTGGATGCCTCCCAGAAAGATGAAATCTTTTGTTTTCTATGTACGCACTCTATGCCTTTTAAAAATAATCAATGTTCAAAGCCCTTAAGCCTTTAGCTCTTACTGTTCCCCTCCATTTTATGTAAGTCTTTCCCAGTTTAAGCAGTTTAAGCACTCAGCTTTCAGTGGAGTCATTCATAGACTCTAGAATCACCAAGGTTGGAAAAGACCTACAAGATCATCCAGTCCAACCATCCACCTATCACCAATAATTCTCACTAAACCATGTCCCTCAACACAATATCTAAACGTCCCTTGAACACCTCCAGGGTCGGTGACTCCACCACCTCCCTGTGCAGCCCATTCCAGAACCTGACCACTCTTTCAGAAAAGTAGTATTTCCTAACATCCAGCCTGAATCTCCCCTGGTGCAACTTGAGGCCATTCCCCCTCATCCTGTCACTAGTTACAAGAGAGAAGAGGCCGACCCCCAGCTCACTACAACCTCCCTTCAGGTAGTCATAGAGAGTGATAAGGTCTCCCCTGAGCCTCCTCTTCTCCAGACTGAACAATCCCAGCTCCCTCAGCCGCTCCTCATAAGGCCTGTGCTGCAGACCCCTCACCAGTTTCATTGCCCTCCTCTGAACACGCTCCAGGGCCTCGATGTCTTTCTTGCAATGAGGGGCCCAAAATGGGACGCAGTTCTCGAGGTGGGGCCTTACCAGGGTTGAGTACAGAGGGAGAATGACTTCCCTGCTCCTGCTGGCAACACTATTTCTGATGCAAGCCAGGATGCCGCTGGCTTTCTTGGCCATCTAAACCAGGGCTGAGGCTCCTCTTCCCCAGTGTCAGAGGCTAAGGGTCCGTGCATATGTGCTTCATGTGATGAGGTGTGGAAATTTATAATGTTGATGTCTACATCTTAAGCTAGTTGCCTAAATTTTATTGATAGTCGCCAGAGAAAAATAAGCATTTGTAGGATATGAATTATCTCATCCTACCACAGATGTCTAAATTATGTCATAATAATTGTTCCTGACAAGTGCCTGTTTCTCACCACTGATTATATAGGAAGTCATGAGTGGCTAGCTCAGATGTAGGCTTTTGTATTGTTGATATTTAAATTTGCTGAGACAAAATTCATTTTGGTTCAGTTTATGACAAGATATGTCTTTGGCCACCAAACAGGTGAAGGAACACCCCAAAACCTGCAAGAAGTACTTCTAGGACAGTCCTTGCTGTGTTTGACATCAGCTGCAGCACTGGCCATGACACTGAGATCACCAGCTGACAGCAGAGCAGCTGAGTGGTGGATTATGCCTCGGGATGAGCACCACACACAAAAAGCAAAGGGAGAAAGGCATCAATGTTTCACCGTGACTGCAATGGCTACCACCACAGTGCTGAGGAGTGGACATGGGAGCTGAAGGAAGGATTCTCATTAACAATGATTATCAGCATACACAACATATTATTAGTAGTAAAAGACGGAAAACAGTGCTGGCAAGGTGGTTAATGGGGAAAAGGTATAGACAGGATAGAAAATGGGCTTTGTGAATTTCTAGAGTTGGGTGCTAAGCACAAACCAGTATTATGAACAAGCAAAATGTGAGAGGAACTTAAATGTTTCAAGGATTTAGAAAATATAGAAACTACAGAATGACAAAGCAATAGAAAAATATTTCAGTGTGAGAAAGAAAGAAAGGGTAAAAATTCATTTGCAGCAGAACTATGAATATCAATGATACCTGAAGAAGAGCAAATAAATGCAAAGTTAAGTAAGAATCAGATTTGACGAGTGTGTAAGTGGGTGATGAAAGGGAGAATTTCAGCACTGCTGCTTAAAACATTTTATTGAGGAATGATGAGGCGGTTAGTTATGGATGAGGAGGCTGGCTAGACAGTGGAGAATTTTATAGCACAGAGGCAAGACTAAAAAAAATGATGGAGAGAAGTCATGTGGGGATTCAAACGGGCAGTACGAGAAGAGGTATTTGATGAAGTAGAATAAAATGAGAATATTATTGAAGGTGGACACCTAAATGAAACCCTTGAAGATAAATATTGAGATCATGGCTGAGAGAAATATGACATGTTGATGCAATCACCCTCCCTCTGACATCTGAGATTTCTGATGTCAGCAGGTGACAGACAAGTTGGAAGAGAATCTCCAGCATGTTTCCTGTTGCTCTAGGTGTATTTCTCCCTATTTACTCCTTGAACACAACATACAATTCTTCACTTCAGTACTTCAGAATACTTTAAGAGTTTTCTTATAAAATAGTTTGCAAGCACTTATGGATGAAAGTGAGAGAATTCATTAAGTTCGATACTGAAGTGGAAATACTTTTAATATTTTTTTAACATCAAACAAATGATTTCAAATTAAAACACCAATGTCCTCAGAAAGGCTTTTAAATTAGTTTGTTGTCTCTTGGCTTCTTGCCCTTGGAAATTTATTCTGGAACAATTTCCTCAGTGCATTGTTTTCTATAAACATAAAGCAGAAACACTTGAGTTGTAAATTTCTTCACTGTGTACTGTACAAGGATAAAACAATAGGAGTTAGAAGCTACAATGTGTGGGGAAAGGGTGAGTCACTGCCTCAAGATAAATTAGTTCTTATGTAAGTTCATCATAATCTTCACTTCTTCAGCATCAAAGCTGATGACTCAGTTTTTGTTTATAAGGGGGATTCATTATCATATAATATCTGGCAGTTGTCAAAGATGGCTTATATCTATTTTTTACAGCTCTCTAACAAGACTACTACATTTCTATCATGACCAGGTGTGTAACGATACCTCCTGCAATTCTGTCTTTGTGTCATCATTCTTCACAGCTTTGTACTGAGAAATTAACTGTTTCTCTTAAATTCCTTTGCAAATATATTACAAATATTGAAACAAAACACTGGGGAACAATATGCAAACTGAGCTGTCTAACATGAATTTCAATTCATAGTTCTCTTCCAAAAGATATGAAATAATTGATCAGAAGCATTTCTTTCTCATATCAGTGTTGAAAGTCAAAATATTAGGTGTGTATCACTGAAGTTGCACAGTATATGATTGTAACTCTTGACCAAGAATTATAGCAAGAGATTAAATGGATTTGTAGTGATTTAATTGTTCCCTGTAAGTTTATATACTTGCTGTGTTATTCAGACTCACTGTAGGTTTTGTGTAAGGAAAGTTCCTCTGGAAATCAGTAAACAAACAGTTCAGCTCCCTCCTCCTGCATAGAATGTAGCACTGCTGAAGTGTGTTGGATGGTGCCTCAAGTTTCCACTTCAACAAAACCACTGGCCAAATCATCAGTACTGTGAAAACTCAAAAACTGACCCCTACTGCTGCCTACAAAATTGCTTCTCCAGAAATAAAAGTCAATGTCCAACTGTGGTGTTATTTTTTTATTTTTTTTATTTTCAGTTCCCAAGGTAGTACTCAGACTCTGCTTACCTTCTTCTGCATAGCAGTTCTTTCTAGCAAGATGCTGACAATTGTCTGCTCTTACCTCCCACCTTCTGCACTTGCCCTCTGAGGCCTCAATTTCCATCTGAATCAGAAAAGGAACTGAGAGCAACTGAAACATAATTTCCTGCTCTCCTTCAAGCTCCCTGCTTCGTTTTGATTACAGTGCTATCACTGGACCTATGCTAAAGCATCCCTTATGCAGAAAGGTTAAACTGATACACACACAAGCATAGTACTGGAGAAGATACGTGAAAAATCAGCGGCCAAGATCCCGTTAAGCAGAAACAGGTGTTACAGAATACATTCACCCCGATGACTGTCAAATTAGAATTCTCGTGAGGCGCAGTGTTTTGTCACGTTTTGTTATTTCACAATTCACAGTCTTCAAAGCCCACGGAGTATAAGATAAAAACAGAAACAAAAGTCTGGTCAGAATACAAAAAAAAGACACATTAAGACTCACCTACTAAGGCTGGTTGATCAGCATAAACATAGCGGACTAACAGTGGAGGAGGAGAGGAAAAAAAAAAAGCAATCTTTTGCTTTTGTCATTTTATTATTATTACTATTATTATTGATTTAATTTCCCCAGAGAGAAGATATATATGTATAACTATTGAGGAATAGATACGGTCCTGTACTGACTCCAAGACAGCTTCCCTATGGAGGCTAGGATCTTTGTATTTCTTCTTTTTTTCAGGACAGAGCATAACTGACACCATTTTCTGTAAGCACTATAGAAGGAAAAGCATATGCAGGAGGAATGCGACAGTTGGTCCAAATCCCGCTAAAGTCAATGAAAATCTTTCCATTGACTTAAATGGGCTTTGATTCAGACTCTAAATGAAGAAAGAAGGATCTTGGAGTACCGGACTAAGGAAATCATTCCATTGGGAGTGGCATGGAAAAACACATGAAGGTGAGAGCACTTGAAGAAAACAAAAGGAGCTGAAAACTTGGCATCTTCATCTGCTTCAGTTTTTTGGGGGCATCATAAAAACAATGGGCTTCCTCTTATGCAAATTCACCCTCATCAAAGCAGGCTGATTTACCCTTGTGTCAGAAACATATCAAGCACATATCGGACTAATGTCCTGGTTTTCTTCCTTCATTTGTGCATCTCTTCAAAATTGAGTATCACAATGAAAATGACACAATGTTGTCAGCTCCTCCCAGAATGTCACCTAATTTATTACATGCAGTTTCTATTAAGTGGTTACCCACTTTTTTCCATTTCTTTCAATTCCATAAGAAATTCCCTAGTGCCCCCAGTGTCCCCATATGGCCTCTCTGGACTGATCATTGTCCAATATTAACAGTTTTATTAGCTGCAGAGTTTTCGGATCCCATAATAAGTACCTCAGAAGTGTAAGGGGTTCATCTGTGCAAATGTGCATGAAAAGCAGCTGCCAGGTGAACTGAAGATATACATATTACAAGGAAGCAATATTCTGGGGAAAATGTAGGTATTTAAAATAACATTGATACTATTTAGAAGCAGAATGTAAATTGAAAACATCAGTTAGACAAAGGAAAGAAAATAATCCTTTTCATTTAGATTAATGCAGAACAGCTGCATATTGCAAAAATATTGCAGGGGAGAAAAGTGGAAACAAAAAAAAATTCCAAATAAAATTAGACAAAGGCTGGAGCAAAGGTGCAATCTTAAGCCAGATTAGGACAACATGCCAAATCAGAAGTGAAGATTTTGAAAGATAGATGCAGATTGCAAAATTTTGCAATTGGTCCTTTAAGATGGTTCTGCTTTTCAAATAGCATTGTGTGCTGTGGAAGAGATTTGGATACAGGAGCATACCCTGGACTCCAAATTTTCTCTCCTGGTATAGATTAAGTGTGCTGCAGAGACAGAGCAGACATGCCAGCGAGCACTCCTTTACAGTGTGCATCATCTTTTAATTTAAGGAAGACTTTCTGCCTCAAAAGATTTAACTTGAGGCAGAAGTAAGTGAAAAATGACTTTGTTTTGCCATCAGTGCTAAGTAGCATGAAGATATTCAGAACTGAAGCATATCATTGGTTTTGCAGATTAGTTTTCTTCTACTTTTATATTTTGAAGTATTCTCCTTAAATAATTGAACATTTTTGAAGAGAGGGGAAAAACATAAAATAATTAAATTAGGTTCAAAATGTATAGTTCTATATTCTGTCAATAAAATGAGAGTAATACTGCTTGAAATTGCTAGCTTACCTGAAGTAACAGCACTTACTGGGCCACAGTGCTGTTCCTGCCATGATGACCCTCCAACATGCAGTACCTTAGAGTGGTGTGGACTATGCCAACAATGCAGAGAGCATCCTTGCTTATTCTTGGACTGACTTGCCTCTTTCTGGGCATTCTAAAGGAAAAGTAATGCATGATTTTTCCCCCTCTAGGTAATACAAACTATATACCACTCTCAATGAAGAAAGGAGACTTGCTGCCAAGCAGGGAAGATTCTGCTGACTCTTTCTGCCATTGGCTGCTTTGGCTCTGCACTAATTTCAGTCCAAAAGTTCTATAAGACCAAAATGACTGAAAATCTCAAACCAACAGTGTCTCATCTTATATTTGTGCAGAAGACAGGTGGCCTCCTTTTTTGGTCTTTTTGTCTTACAGAGTGATGAGGTTTGGTGTCTCTCTTTCAAGGTGTCTCCCTTTAAAAATGTTTCACTTCAGAAAGCTACAAAGTTCATCTGGAAATCATATTTGTTCCCCTGGCCTTTGAATTCTGAGTTTCTACAATTGTTCAGTTACCTCTCTCTACAGGCAACTGAGAGCAAACAGAATTTCTGCATCCACATGTCCTGTCTCATACTGCTTAGATGTGAGGGCTAAATGGGAGTGAGAAACTCTCATTGTAAAGAGAATGAGTGAGAGAATTGCTGAACCAATAAATGTCCCTGTGTAGTGAGTCTAGGCTTGCTCCTTTCTCACAGATCGGTGGAGGAGTTGTAGTGCACTGGAGCAAAGCTTCTTTCATTCCTTGTTCCTGCTGATCTTCCGGGGCAAGGGAAGACTGGTTATTTGTGCAGTGATAAGAACTTATCTTTTAAAATAAATTCCCTTTGTTCTTGGTCAGGTTATTTGGTCTCCTTCCAGAGGAATTCTCACAAGACATTTCAATTAAGTTATTAAATAGATTCACAGACAAAAAGCCCTGTCAGTCTCCTGAGATGATCTATCCAAATATCAATCATAGAATCATAGAATCACAGAATGGCCTGGGTGGAAAAGGACCTCAGAGATCATTAAGTTTCAACCCCCCTGCTGAATGCAGGGTTGCCAACCAGTAGACCAGGCTGCCCAGAGCCACGTCCAGCCTAGCCTTGAACACCTCCAGGGACAGGGCATCCACAACCTCCTTGGGAAACCTGTTCCAATGCGTCACCACCTTCTGAGTGAAAAACTTCCTCTTAATATCTAACCTAAATCTCCCCTCTCTCAGTTTAAAACCATTCCCCCTTGTCCTATCACTATCCACCTCCGTGAACAATTGTTCCCCCTCCTGCTTATATGCTCCCTTCAAGTACTGGAAGGCCACAATGAGGTCTCCCTGGACCCTTCTCTTCTCCAAACTAAACAAGCCCAGTTCCCACAACCTGTCCTCATAGGAGAGGTGCTCCAGCCCTCTGATCATCTTGGTCGCCCTCCTCTGAACTTGTTCCAAGAGCTCTGCGTCTTTCTTGTGCTGGGGCCCCCAGGCCTGGATGCAGTACTCCAGATGGGGCCTCACAAGAGCCGAGTAGAGGGAGACAGAGTAGAGAGAGACTAGAGCTGAGCAGAGGAGGGCAGTATAGGCATCTTCACTTTGGATCCTCATTGTTTAAGACTTCCTGGAGAAGGAATACTACCTCCTGGAGAACAATTGCCTCATCATAAAGAGTTCTGAAACAGATATGAAGAGTCATGTCCTACTGCCTGTACAGGAGGCCTAGATGGCTGCATCATAAATGCCTGAAGGTGGGTGAGAAGTGCTGTACTGTGTTTGCTTGGACGAGAGTCATACACAGTACGCAAGTCATTTATGAAGTGGATGGGGCATTGTTTTTCTTATAACTCCTTGGTACTTGTCTGTTCTGGATTTGTAAATGCAGCAGAAGGACAAAAGACTGCAGTCTCCCTAAGATCCTTTTATTCATCTTTCTTACGCTTATATTTCTCACTATAGTTAGATATAATAGTTCAAATTTGGTTTAGTAGATCACTGGAAATAATGTGTCTGGGAAGAAGCTTTCATAACTTAAAGAAAACAGGATATTAATCCCTTATGACTTGAATCTAGCTGCCTAGTGATAGACTGCCATCATAGATGATGTGTGCATGCAAATTTGTTTATTTATTTGTTAGTCAGAGCCAAGTATTGACATTCTAAGATTTTGGCAGGTCAGATAAATATCTCCTTCTTTGTAAAGATTGGCCATTTCTCAAGCCACAGGAACTTTAAACAGTTTCCTGGCAGACACTGAGCAAGCAGGTTGAAGTGGGCAGTGCGATGAAAGAGGAGACCACCCCTTTAATCCTACAGCTTTCTGAAATCTACAGTAGTTTTTTGTTTTTATGATTACTTGTTTGTTTGTTTAATTTTGTTTTTCCAATCTGGGTAAATGGATTATAGAATCTCAGAATCTACAAAATAAATATCTGAAAAGAACCATGTGCAGTTTTTTTCTTCTTTTTCTCTTTTTCTTCTTCTTCTTCTTTTTTTTTCCAAAGGAAGGCATTGCATATTCCTCATTCTGGTGGATACAGTGGATGCATTCACACCTGCTCCATGGTTACACCAGCCTCCAAATGGAAACTCATTCAGGCTGTAGTCTGTTACTGGACTTCCATGGAGATCTGTCTGTGTAAACGAATGTTTGACGCCTTGGGCTCAGATCAGACCTATAAAATCAGAGGCTTGTGTGAACTAGCCCTGAGGAGACGTGCATCTGTGGGGAAGAAAACAGAAAGGTTCCTTGCTCTTCCATGATGTGAGAGCTCCTTAATGCTCATGCCAGCAATAGCAGGAGCTGCTGAGGAAGAACTTGATGAGGACAAGGACAACGCATCCTTTCAAAGCAAGGTGCAGTGCTTTGGCCAGACCTCTTGCTGCAGCTATAGGTGCTGGGCCTGTTTACCTTTTAGCAAACTTCATTACTTCATTACTATGAAGTCCCCATCTCCAGAGGGGCACATGCTTTCAGAACCTGGTGCCAAGTAGCAACTATGAAACGTGGATGTGTCTTCTGAACTTCAGAAGCTAGTGGTGGGATTTTCCTGGGGAATTAGAAGGTTTTTATTTGCCAGTTTGCTGAAGGGCCATGCTGGCAGGGCTGGAAGACAAAGGTACGTGCGCAGTCGTGCAGTCATGCATGATGGTGGAGGCATCCAGGATGGAGATGAACAAGAGTTTTGTCTGCCCACCTGCAGTGTTGTGCAGAGGCCTTAGACTGCTTCTGAGCCCTGCAGAGCTGCAGTAGTAGGGCTGTCCCTGGGCTAATTATTCCTGCTTTGCATCATATTTGCTGATAAAAAGGCAACCTTGGAGCAATTTCTACTGAAGGTAAATCATTTTAACCTCATTATCTTCCACTTAGACATGAGTTTTTGTAGAAGAGAAACACCTTCCTATTAGTCTCATCTGGCAAATCTGAGGACTCCAAATGCATAGATGCAATTAATCAAAATTAATGGACATCTTTTTTCTCTTCTTTCCCTTAGTCTTTCTTTATTAACTCATTATTTGGCTTTCTTTTCCATTAGAAACTTCTTTTTCTCTCTATCATCAAGAATATGTAGCAGGGTCACATCTTCTATCAAGTCCCAAACATGTCCCCTTGCTTGCCCACTTAGAAATAGATTTGTTCAGAATCTTCAGGAAAGTCCCTTGTCCTCTACAATCCTCTACGTACACAAGGCAATGGAGAAATCATATGGAGGGAAGGGCTTTGCCAGTCACAAAAACACTAAAGAGTTGGAGTAACACAGCCTCATGAGTGATGTGTCAGAATTGTGTTGTGCTTTTGGAGGGCTTGTGTGCAGAGAGAAATCCACAATTCAATTTTATGCAACAGTATTACTGTGGCTTAGTGTCTACCCTGGGACAGCTTATGGCGTGCCCAGGGCTGGGTGTCTGGTGCTGTACCCATACAGGTAGACTGCTTACCCCTATAGACAAGGAAACTCATTGAGGCATGTGAGCTGCGGTATGTGAATCTCAGTGATTTCACCTGCCTAAGGCCATGGAGCCTTACAAAAGAGACCACAGTTTTTGTACATTGCCTAACATATATACTTAATTTTAATTCCCAAAGAAAGAGTAAATGAAGGCTTGTGTTTTAACTAACTAGAAGACACAGCCAGAGTCAGGTTCTCATTAGCTGTAAGGTTTCAACCCAGCATTTCATAACAAAATACATTTCATTTTGCTAGAAGGATAGAAGAATGTTGAAATTTTGATTAAAAGAAGAAAAAACTGATTCCAGTCAGTGTAGTCTAATACACTATGAAAGAAACTGTTAAAAAGTGTTTCTGATACTTGGCTTATAAACAGTATCGCTGGTGAAAATTTCCTTTTGGATTTAAACCTTAAATCATTACACTCAACACTAATTTTATAAATAACAGCTCCTTATAACAAACAGTGAGTACTCTTTTTTTTTTTTCCCCAAAACATGCTCCACGTGTACAAGGCTTGTGCAAAGCTCCCAAACTGGCAGCCAAGTCCCTGACTTTCTTGTGACTCTGACTCAAAAATTATTTTCTGGTTCCATGTTGCTGTGCTATTCAGTCCCATGAAAGAAAGTCAACCGAAAAGTAAAAGAAACTGGGGGTATTTAGGTTGCAACACACATTGTGCAAACAGAGAGTAATACATGAGCATTGTGACAGATGACTGCTCAGTCTAAACTCAGATAGCGAGAACTTGGACTATGTTGAGGTCAGTGAGTACTTTCTCTTTGAAATGGTGAGATTTTCAGCAATTATCCAATGTTGATGCTCAGAAGATGATGCATGAACACTTTTTGACTTTCCTTTGCCTCAACAGCTGCCAAAGTGAAAATATTTTTCAGAAGTCTTCCTCTCCTAAACTAGTTTCGCTACAAAAAATGTTGAGAACTGTTCTGCAGGATCCTTTGTCTTCACTTTGCAACTGTAGCTTGATGGCTGCATGTGCTAAGAAAGCATCAAAACCAGAAGAAAAAAATTAAGCCCCACAAGACTTCTGTCAAAACCAGTACATCTCATGTCCATTCAGGAATCCTCAGAAGGGCCTGCCAGAAAACATCATTAACTGTGTTATATCATAATTAGAACAAAAGATGTCTTCTCAAATAAATAAACATCCCTCAGCCTTCCTCAAGCAGTATCTAATGTATTTTTAGCAGCCTAAAGACCAGTCTGTACAGAGCATGACAGACGAGATATAGCAGCTTTGGACTCAGTGATACATAGGTATAGGTATTTGGTCCAAGTAACTCTATGATAAACATAGATGAACATCAAATTACAGGCTTCTTGAAGTATTACATTACTGCTCATGTAAATGGACCAGATGTAAATATTAATGTGATGCTCACTGAGAGATATTGCACTTCAGTATTCTGACAGCCTCTCTTTTTTAAGATTTTCAGTAGAGCTGAAAGGTTTTGCTTTGTTTTATTGTGAGTTGGTTCCAGCTTTACTGCTGTTGCTCTTGAAAATTAAAAATTGCAACTACAATGCTGATATTATAATAAAACATTTCCTTTGACATTTTATGCTCATTTTTTTCCCCAGAGATTAAAAAAATTGAGCATTTTATTTAATTTTAAATAGACCAGATTTCCTAAATTCAGTATTATCCATTATTATTCTGATTTCTATATGGATTCGGTATGTCTGTATACTTATATAAACAAAAGCAGAAGTGAGCCAGTAAATGCACTGTTAATCACCCTCTTTCTAGAAATACAAAAATACTAAATATGAGATTATATTACTGTTACACTTGACTCTTCCTGCTATTCTACTCTGTTGTAGTATTGCTCTTATGAATTTTATTGCGTGTCTGTTAGGTCTTCCAAACCAAGGAATAAATTTTCCCTAACTGTCTCAAACTGTCTGACATTTTAAAGTGCTAACATATTTGAAATATTTTCCTATATCCTGTGCCCCTCCTCTTTTTATTTCATGTCTATGTCTGTTGCTAATTAGGATCTTTTTCCTTCTGTTTTTTTTTATTATTATTATTTAGAGATGCTACATTTAAACTTCATGTATCAGTTTTCTTCATTCTGTTGGAAAATTATTGGTTTTATAGACTTCAGGTTAATTTGGCTACATTTACTTTTTTCCCCTCTAGAAGAGGTTTGTATTTTTTTCTGACTGATTCTATGAAGACAGGCTGGTTTAAATTTAGAGTGAGGCAACAGATTTTCTCTTAATTTGGCTGGCCCATAAATATTGCTCTAAGTTTTATTTCAATTATAGTTTCCCTTTTTGAGCATGCATTTTATTAGCACTGTGCGTGTAATTTTGTTTACGAAACAATTTATTTAGCATGTTTAAAACAAAATCCTTGATACATTATCCCAATACTCCACCAACATTATATTCTGATGAAAAGTCAGCTAAGAAGGTTAATGTTGAAATCAACCGTTAATGATAAAAAATGAAGAACAAATAAAACAATTTATGTAAAATCCTACAAATTCAAAGGAAAAGAGAAATTTATAGGCTCCATGATATATTTTATTTCAGGAAAAAAGAAATCTTCATTCTTGAACTTGCAGATCTGTTTACATGTTTATCTTGGTTCAAGATAAACTCTTTACACTCTCTGGTATAGTTTGGCTGTCTCAGTGTCTATAGCTCTGCCCTTTACAAGAACTGTGCTATTTAGATGGAGCAGTGGAAAGATGCATAAGAATATTTTCAGTTTGAAAGCGTCATTCAGACCTTCTCTCAAACTGCTTATGTAACTTAAATATTTTTAGTGCCCAGGAGTTCAAAGTTGCTAATGTGTTGTGTTTCTGAATGACAAATAGAACACACTAAAAACAGCATTACACTGTTTTTTTAAGAAAATTTCGGGGAAATTCATGCAGCTCTGAGCGAAACTCTACCCTGCCTTTAGCCATCCAAGTATTTCCTTCCTCGTACAGCGAACTGAATGATTCATTGTACCCAGGTCCTCTGTTCACTGGTAGGCATGAAGCTGACGTGACTCCATAACGCAGCCAGCAAACAGAAGCTCTTCTCAGGCTGAGAATCTGAGACACCTAACAGCAGCCACAGGGAGGAAACTTTCCTCATCAGGGCTTATTCATGATATAATGTCTTCACAGCTGACAGAAATGGTGCTCATTTTTTCTTAGCAAGCTGTCGGAATTGCATTGCTCTCATTTGTGGTAACAGAGAAGGAATTTATTTTGTTCTACTGGGAGATATGCAGTGAAAATAGATTTGCAGACTGATTGAAAAAGAAAATAATTTAATAAAGTGGAAGTATTTAAGTGACCTATTTTAAAAGAGGATGAGTAGAAAAAGTTTGTATTTTCTCACTATATAATTTAACACCACAAAAATATCATATTCAGCTCATTCCTCAGATTCTACTAATCCAAGAACACAAATAAGGAAGTGATTTACACCTGTTAGTCATGACCCAAATCTCACGTAACTTCAACAACCCAATTGCTAAGCCCCCAGTTTCACCTCACCCTCCCAGATTCTTTCAGTACTTTACAATGGAAAGAATGTACTTCCAAGCCTCTTCTCCTTGTGTGACAAAGATCAGACTCTGGAGACAATTCCTTCTTTTTCCTGACTACAGATGAAGACTAGATGATGAAGCAAGCCAGACTCTTTACTTTTTCAATAGCCACAGATACGTTAACTAAATTCAGATCCCTTTCACCCATCTCTAGGATATGCTTTCTGTTTAAACTGTAGCAGCTCTTGTTCATTCCAATATCTTCTATTGTATTCATCTTTTCTTAGTTCTCCAAACCTAGCACAAAATGTGTAGAAACAGGGAGGGGAAATATATATATATATATATATATTTAAACCAAATGCATATAGTTAGGCAGAAAGGGAAAGGGAAGCCTCAGAAATAGGGAGGTGTGCTTTTAAAAATCAGAGTTTTGTCAAAGTGAGGGAAACAGAAAGAACCATAAATTCTAGTGGGCTAAATATAAGATCAGAATATGGCAGGTCAAATGAGTATGTAAGGAAAAACTTTCAAAAGACATATGAATCTATAATATGTCTTTCTCAAACATATCAGGCACAGGTAGAGTATAGGAGAAACTGTAGAATCCAAAGAAATGTTCACAGAAGATAAAATTCTAGCAGAAAAAAATAATCTCTATATACATTTTAATACATTTTCACTGTAGTGGAACTTGGGAGGAACTTTTTGGAGAACGTACCATAAGACCTGCTTGAAGCTAAAATTCTAATAGAAGATCTATAAAACAAGTTACAACAACTGCTCTGCCATTGTTACTTCTTAGAGTCAGGGAGCTGATGCAGTCAAATCTTTATTCCAATACAATTTATTGATTATTATGTTCATAGCAGGCTGCCACTAACAACTATGAGAAAAGTTAATAAAGGGCATCACCGTGCTTCTTTCTCCATGAGTCATGGTAACAAATCAAACATAGAATCAGAGAATCAGAGAATGGCTTGAGTTGGAAGAGACCTCAAAGATCATCCATTTCCAACCCCCTGCCTCAGGCAGGGTTGCCAGCAACCTGTCAGTCACCAGATCAGGCTGCCCAGAGACCTGTCCAACCTAGCCTTGAATGACTCTAGGGATGAGGCATCTGCAGCTTCTCTGAGCATCCTGTTCCAGTGACTCAACACCTACTCAGTGAAAATGTTCTCTCTGATTTCTAATCTGAACTAATCTTTTAGTTCAAAGCCATTACCCCTTGTCCTATCACTATTTACCCATTTAAAAAGTTGATTTCCCTCCTGTTTATAAACTCCCTTTAAGTAATGGAATGCCACAGTGATAACTCCTCAGAGCGTTCTCCAGGCAGAGCAAAAGCAGCTCCCTCAGCTCTTCTTTTTTGGAAAGGTGCTCCAGTACTCTGATCACCTTTGTGGCCTTCCTCTGGACCCTCTCCAAAAGATTTACATCTTTCTTGTGCTGGATACCCCACACCTGGATGCAGTACTCCAGATGAGGCCTCATAAGTGTAGACAGAGTAGACAGGGGCAATTCCCTCCCTTACACTGCTGGTTACCCCTCTTTTGATGCAGCCCTGGATGCTGTCACCCTTCCAGGCTGCAAGAGCACACTGCTGGCTCATGACCCCCAAGTCCTCCTCAAAAGAGCTGCTTTAGGGAGATATTCTCCCACTCTGTACAAGTGCAACACCTTGCACTTGGCCTTGTTGAATCTCATTACATTCATTACAAGTGGCCCCACTTTTCATGTTTGTCAAGGTCTCTCTGGATGGCATCCCTTCCTTCTATTGCATCAGTTGCACCACTCAGCTTATTGACATCTGCAAACCTGCAGAAGATACACTTGATCCTACCATCTGTGTCACTGAGAAAAATATTAAAGTGTACTCGTCCCAAGATAGACCCCTGGGGGACACCATTTATCACTGGCCTCTACCTGGACTTAGAGCTGTTGACCACACTGCAACATTACAACCAATTCCTTGTCCAGCAAATAAACGACTTTTCATATGCTCTCCATACTCTCCAATTTATAGATAAGGATGTGGTGTGGGACCATGTCAAAGGCTTTGCACTTGTCCAGGTAGATGACATCTGTTGCCCTTCCTTTGTCTACCGATGCCATCACTCCATCTTGGAAGACCACTAGATTGGTCAGGCATGATCTGCCTTTGGTGAAGCCACACTGACTGTCTCAGATCACCTGCTTGTTCCTGATGTGCCCTAACATGTCTTCCAGGAGGATCTGTTCCATGATCTTTCCAGGTACAGAGGTGTGGCTCACCGGTCTGTAGTCTCCTGAAATTTCAGCATTACCTATAATATTGATCTTCATCTCTTTGAAAAAATAATACAAACCACAGCTGAAATCTTACATCTTAGCTGACCTTGGAGGGCAATGGTCTAGTATTAACAGTATATGTTTTCTTGATGCATCTTTTCCATAGTGAATAGCTCACAAGTGTTCCTATAGTCCATTTAGAAATAAAAGTGCATAGATAAAAATACAGGTCAAAATAAACAGCCCTAACCCCTCAAAAAATACACAAACACCTCTTGCACCCTTCTTCAGCTTTATAACTTAGATTTCATTATGGTGAATCTGCCAGCATTTATGTTCTCTGCTTAGGTTTCATAAGTCACAGGGGAAAAGGAGCCATTTACATGTCCAGCAGTTCTAGGTGGGGTGGTCTTTCCTGTGACTTTAATTGACTGTCTTGGAGAAGTAAAATAAGTAAATCTCTGCCTGATTGACCAACACATGAACAAAGTAGTGTCAGGGGATGCTTTTGTTCAAAACTCAGCTATGAGTTTCATAGAAGTCTTCTCACTGTGGATGTTTATTTGCAAGTTGAGTGTTTATCTGGTATTTCCATAGAGCAACAGTTTAAGCAAGGTAAAGACTTTTCTATGTGAACACAGGTATTTTAACAGTCTCTGGAGCTCAGGAGCCCTTTCTGTTAATATAGACAAAAGAAACTGAAAATAAAGGGGAAAGGAGGAGTATGGGGAGACAGAAAGAAAGAAGACAGCCTCCCCAGAGCAAACAAACAGGAATGCCAAAAAGACCTGAGAATCTACTGCCACAACATATCCTTAAAAAAATAGAACAAAGTGGCAATAGAAAAAAATAGTAAGAAATTAAAGGGGATAAAAGGAATAGCTGTTTTTATTATTATTATTATTATAAGACACTTACTCAGGGTTTCTGTTATCCCCATGCCAATATTACACACACATGGGCATTTTTTTTCCTGCTCTTAGATATATGTAATTCAGTTTATATAAAATTTTCAACACATCGAGCTACTCTTGCCTGAAAATCTACTGAATCTTTTTTGTTGGAAATGCAAAAAAGCTTTGAAAGTCATTACCTTTCAAATCAAATTAACAATCAAAGAAAACTAGTAAACTTCTGAAATGAGTAAATGAGACTGAGTCAATTGTATAACGGAATGGAAAAAGCCCCTTCCTTGAGACTTCCTTGAGACTAGGCAGGTCTCATTTATTCTCTTTGAGAGAAGGTTTCGTGGACTATTTATTTCTTTGCTTTGCTTTGTGGATTTCTAGGTGTAACACTGTAGAGAGTTAAATGAACATTTCTGTTTGTTAAGGTTACAGGTATCTATTTTGTTTTGCTTCTAGATGGAATTACATATAATATCTGTTCTATTAAAAATAGGACAATCTTTTTACCAAATGTTGAGAAACAAAAAATAATGTTTAAAAAGGCTGTTAACAGTTGCAAAGAAGTATTTATTTTTGTCATCAAGTTACACATCTTGTGAAGACTCGTAGATTTTAGAGCCAAAATGCTCCTTCCGAACACATCATATGAAATATATACGCCAACAGCAGTTGAAACAATGCCTGTGCTTTTTGGATTTTTCCTACTTCTTACAAGTACCTCTCACTGAGTCCAATTTTCATCTTCTGAAGGGAGAAATCCTTGCTACAAGTGTATTTTGGGAGTGAAAGTTAGCTCATTCTCTCTGATTTTTTACTCAGAATTTTCATTTCCTTCCTCCCTCCCTCCCTCCCTCCCTCCCTTCCTTCCTTCCTTCCTTCCTTCCTTCCTTCCTTCCTTCCTTCCTTCCTTCCTTCCT
>NC_034411.1:78733668-78826158 GCF_002078875.1 Numida meleagris | reverse complement strand
TTTCTTTCTTTCTTTCTTTCTTTCTTTCTTTCTTTCTTTCTTTCTTTCTTTCTTTCTTTCTTTCTTTCTTTCTTTCTTTCTTTCTTTCTTTCTTTTGTAAAAAGTTCTCAACACTTCAATTAAAGCTTCAACTGGGGCAAAAAGAAACAGCTTTTTTTCATTTGTCACAAGCAGATGTGATTCCTAAACACAACTTTTTGAAGAGTAAAGGAATGCAAAGGAGAACAAAAAGAGCAATCAGGCGTCGCTTATGAGAAATAGATAGTAAACAGATAGAAATAGATACCACACTGAAAGTGTGGTGCCGAACTCTGCCTGGAATATTTAGTTTTTTTTAATGATATAAAAATAGCATTATTGTATAATATATTCTTTCATTGGCAAACCCTTTGAGATTACAAGGGTTACAAAGAGAAGTATTAATCCGTTTGGATAGGTAAAGAAATTCCCATTTCATAGAGGATTCTATTATTTTTCTCTTCCTTTGTAGCGTAAATGCATTCAGTGAAAAATAGCTTTGACTACTTTACTCACTTTAATAGTCTCTTTAACACCTATTTCCTGTATGAAACATGTAATTCCTGAGAAAATCAAGCAGTAACGGTTCAAAGTATTACAATGCTACAGAAATTATCAGCTTTTCAAAACTGACGTCCCCATAGATTAACTGTGTACATATATATAGATTCATAAATTATAAATGCATATAAAGCAATAAAATGTGAAAGATTCCAAATTCACTATTCAGAAACAGTTACTTCTTTTTTTAATTAGAGTTTCTGAGAGTTGTTATAAATTTCATATTGCATGGCTTTATCACTTGAATAAAATCACATATTAGCAGGGATTAAATTAGTTTAAAAGGAGTATTGCTTAAAATAATAATGATTAAACAAAAACAAAACTAAAGTAAAACTAAAGAAAATGACACACAATTAACAATATCAGATGGGAAAATAACTAGGATAATTTTCTCTTGCATGAAACAGAATTATGACCTATTCCTGAATATAAATGCTATCCTTATAGGATTTAAGGAATTCATTCATACCATTTGGTTTCTACTTTTCTCAAGAATCTGATGTATTCTCTGAGGCAACATAAGTAAATTATGAAAACTAAGGTTTTTCATAAGCACATTTTAAATTCTCTTTTCTGTGGTATTCCTATTAATCAGATAACCAGCTGCTGGGTTACCAGCATAGTGTAAATGCTTAATCAGAGTTCAGAACTTGGCTAAGAGCAACAAGAAGTAATTACCAATTTTAAGTTCAGGCAAGAACAAACTTCAGAGAAATCAATGACAGAGTAATGAGCTAGTCAATCTGAGAAGAGTCAGTTTATATGTTACCCTGATGAAAGTTTTAGATTTACACATTAAGTGCAGAAAAATTATAGGGTAATTTCAGTAATACCTTGTGAGAATGGCATAATGATTTGGGAAAAAAATATTCAAACTTCTTCTGAAGATATTTGGGTTTGATTCACAAAAGTTACACTGTTTCTGAGTAATTGTAATGCAGAAAATAAAATATTCTAATATCTTATATGAGAGTGGGAGGAAGAACACAATGTAATTGTAATGAATATTGACAATGCACAAGAATAAAAATTGTGCACTTCTTGTAATGAAAGATGGGAAACAATTTTCTAACCTTCTATTTTGCTTTCTCTTGTGATTTCTAGTTTGGACATGCTTAACATAAATATATAATGTAGTAATGGTAGGTAAGAAACCATGTAGTGTACAGGAGCGATTCACCAGGTTCCACAATCAAATATAACCATGCTGTTGAAGCAGTGACGATGTATTAGCTTCAGGCCTTGCACAAAAGCTGCATAATGGATCTTAAGCATAATTCTGGATTAGTTTCCTAAATTGTTAAATTCCTATATGGGGACAGTTACATCTTCATTTTCGTAAGTTAAGAAAATAATTTTAGATGGAAAGTTACACCCATGCCTTTTATCTGCAAACAGATTTGGCTGCCAATAGTAGTCAAACATTAGTTTCTAGCAGAAAATTTCAGTTTTTCCAGATGTTTCTTCTTAAGAGGAGGTTTAGACATGGTAAACAGAATCAAAAACTCTTATCTATTTGTAGAGATATAGAGGGCAAGGGGAAGAAAAGTTAACTTTATTTAAATTAGGGTGATTTCAGAGAGAAGTTAATCTGTTAATTGAGTATAAAATATTGACCAAAAAAAAAAAAAAAAAGAAAAGAAACTAAAAAGACAACTTAAATTATTCTAATCATGGAATGCATGTAATCCTGGAAGAATGTAAGGCTTTAGCGTACCTTATTTTTTTTTAAATTAAATTCTAAAATGTAAATACATTTTTTCCTATTGTAGCGATGCAACATTTTTGTAGCACAGATTAAAATAAGCCATTAATTATACTAGACCTTCATTCATTACTAAATTAGCCATCACAATGGCCATATCAGTATGATTTTTTATAATCATGTCTTGATTATATAATATATAATGTTATATAAAATATATATAATAATTATATAATATAATTTCATATAATAATATCATACATGATTTTTTATAATCTTGTCTTTTACGTGAGTTTTTTTTTTTTTATGCTGTTCTTCACCATGTAACATTTTCTGCCCATAGAGCAATCTAATTCAAACTATGGCTTTCTTCAATTGTACTCAGAATCCTTGGTAGCTGGCTACAAGGGCAGAAAAGCAATGCCACAAAATTTATTAAGTTGCTTGCTGAACATTCTGATGAACCAAATGTTTACGTATTCCCTTTCAAAAAGGCATACTTCAATGACAGCAGTCCGTATTGATATTCAGTGCCTATGTTTTGGGTAACATACTATAAATCAGCAGCCTTAAGAGACATATTGTCCAGAATTATAAATGTTCTTTAGCTAACATTTATAACATGTAAGAATATGAACTATTCCTTTTTTAATCTTTTAGTTGGCTCCAAGATCATTCTCACATTTCTCTCAATATAAATTTTATTGACAAAAATGAATCCACAAAATTGTGGAAAGAAAATGGACTTTAAATGACTTTTCCTGGGACTCTGTGAGGGTCTGAACACATGAATCAGAGGGATTCCTATCATCACAATACATCATTACATGTCATTTTTTTCGAAGCTTTTGTTGTTGTTGTTCCTTCAGGATGCAGACACATCACGTTTCGCTGCAGTGCATTCCAGGGTCAGAGCACTGCAGCATGACTTACAGCAAGCAAGACACTTTTTTACTTGCTCTTCTTGAATAATTGCCTTCAAGCTCCTGCTGAGCTAAAGAATGCTAATGCAAGTGATTTGAAAATGAAAAGACATACCCAGAGTTCCTTAAAGCTTACAGCTACATCTGAAAATTTCACACATGGGCTAAAATCTCAAAACACACATGTATATGCATAAACATCCTATCAGAAGAATTAATTTACTATATCTCAAGTCAAATTTAATTATTTTTATTTATGGATGAAGCTGAGTAATGCTTTGGGTTAGTACTGTTTGCCACAATTCATTCTGTTAATTTTGGAAGTGTGGAAAGGTGAGAGGATCAATTTACAAAAGCATAGTAAGTGATCTGCACAAATTTACTTCCATTTTTACTGTATTAACAAACCAACTGGTTTTATGCTGGTAGTATGCAGCCTCCACATTGACTTGTCCAGCTCTGCTCTCTGCTATAAGGAGTATTTTGTTTGATACTTGAATTTGTAAATTACTGTCAACAGTAGGCAATGCTGATTCCCCATGAAACCCATGAAACACCAGCTGTAGCAATGCAGTTTGCTGCTGTGCTCTGTAAAACAATGCAGATAGCAGGAGACAAATATTTTGTGTCCTTCATTTTCTGAGTGCCCTTACCATTGCTAGAGTTTCAGTTGTATGAAGGATGAGGTACACTGAGCATAGTGTCAGCATCTTGGTTTACTGGAGCAGAGAGCTGCTGCACAGCAACTCGGGCTTCATAGCTACCATCCTATTGGTGGACTCATGCCCATTACCTAAGGAAAATACAGCTCCTGCCTAAGAGATAAAATTCATGGGTATGTGAGATACAAAGATGGTGAAGTAATGAGCACTGATTTCAGCATATTCTAGGCACAGTAGGTAGGTTTCACAGGTCAGCTTTATAGCACACAATCAGTGTCTGATTGTTTACATGTCAAGAAACATATCTGGAAACAATATTTCATACAAGATACGGGACATCTGGTACAACTCAAAAAATAAACGCATTGTGTTGTTTTTTTTTTTCATTATTATCTGGTTTTTCAACTAAGTTTTCTGAAAATCACCCTTCCAGACATTGTTCACTGGCTATACTCTAGGATAGAGTAGGAGAAGAGTCTGCTAAAATAGAACCTGACAAATTATCTAGAGAACCTCTAAGATTCCACACAGAAGTATTTTGAAGACACAATAGACATAAAATGGAACACAAGAGGTTCCTCCTGAACATCAGGAAACACTTTTTTACTGAGTGGATGATGGAGCACTGGCACAAGCTGCCCAGATGTTGTGGTCTCCTATTAGGAGATTTCCAACAGGCACATGGATGTGGTCTTCGGCACCCTGCTCTGGATGTTCCTGTTTGGGCAGGGGTTAGGCCACGTGGGCCCAGAGGTCCCTTCCAGCATCAAAACATCAACTACTCCATGATTCTGTGACTCTGCCTTTCTACATGCCTCATGTGTGTGAGGCAGTTACGGGGTCTACCAACATGGGATATATGTAAACATCATATTATGTCCTAATGTCTGACTTCAACAAAAGTGGCTTGTGGAGAGAGAAACTTAGGAAAAATTATCTTAGACACAAAACTCATATACCAAGTAATGAGATACAAACTGAAAGGACTGAGCCCTCTGCATAACACTTCAGGGGGAATAGGCTTTACAAGTATGAAAAAAATAGCAAGAAACCTATAAGCATATCTCCCTACTCCTTCCCTAGATACAAATGTTTAGCTAGACACAGAAACCCAAAGTGTGCATAAAGAAAAAAGATGC
This sequence comes from Numida meleagris, assembly GCF_002078875.1. Lineage (NCBI taxonomy): Eukaryota > Metazoa > Chordata > Aves > Galliformes > Numididae > Numida > Numida meleagris. The sequence continues at coordinate 78,821,147 of NC_034411.1, read as the reverse complement.
AAACAGCAACAAATTTATTGACAATATTGAATGAAATCAGAATGACTGTCCACAAAGAATTGTTTGTTGTGAAGAAGCTTCTCTCTCCTGTATTCATAAATAGGATCTTTGCCTCAATACCTCATTTTGGAATAATTTAAGAAACTAAAAACTTGTTTTGTCAGGTTTGAAATTGTTTCCAGAATTGACATCAGTCCCAGATTTAACAAGCAGCAAGAAAGTAAGCTGTAATGTGCTCCATATAAGACACCTCCCCAGAATCTGAAACCAGTCTGTTTTGCTTACACTGACTCATGATGTCATTTCCCCAGCATATTGATTTTAAAGCAATTTTGAAAGCAATAACAACAACAACAACAATGAAAACAACCACCCCCCAAAAAAACTTATTACACAGATCTAGAGAAAGTTTTCTGTATTTCTATTTAGTTATTTTTCAGTTCCAATTTGAAGGTTTAAAAAGGTATGGCAAGCAAGGAAGAATTTGCTTGTTCAAAGAGGAGAACCAACAAAAAAATATGATGGGTTAAACAGGCCTTATTTTACTCATGTTTCTACTTGTAGTTCAAAAGGAAAACCATTCAGTCAGCATAATTGCATCACAGGACTGTATGCATCAATGACAGGGGAATCAGACTAGACATCTCTCCACTTCTAAATAGTTGCGGTTTTTTTTTTCTCTTTTAAATCAAACAACTATTGTTTTCACCATATCTATATAGGTAGAGAAGTAGAGGCAATAGTGTGTGTGCATTAAATGCTATTCTAAGCGGTTGTCCTATGACTTTCCTGAGGACTATTTTCATTATCTTTCTTATCAATTTCCTGCATGTTTCGTGGAGAAGCCTTTACAGTTTTCTCTTATAAACTCTGTATTCATAATACAAAAACCCAATGTTATTTAGTGTAAAATAAGTAAAAACATTTCTCCTTTCCAATACAACACTAGCGATGGGGGTGGGCACCAAGTATTGTTTTCAAATCTATTTGAATTCGCATCTCAGCAGAAAGAATGGGATGGGTTGCATCTGTTTGGAGACCATGTAGGAACAGAGAAGTAACAGTTTTTAACCAGCCACAAGAATCAGCTGGGTGGAGGCACTCCCATCTCTGCCAGCCAGAGCACTACAACATCTTGATCGGGGGTTGAATTCCTGCCTGCCTTCTGGTTATGGAGAACAATACCAGGAAGTTTATCAAGCCAGACAAAACATCTGGCTTGACTTCTTGATATTTTTATGATAAACTGGAGAGAAATAACATTTGGCAAATACTAAAAACCTTTCTGTTGTTTTCCCAGTAACATTTTCCTCTTGATTTAATCAAACCATAATTCTGTATAAGTAGAATATTTTCATGGATGATTATTTTCATGTCAAAATAAAAATGTTCATTTTGTTTCTCACAAAAAATTTGGAATCTTTACATCTATCACAGAAAAGTATATCTTTTCATTATGTGTGCAAAACCACCGGAAAAAAAACTTTGAAGTTGAATTCTAAGATTTCAAAATACAGCAAATGTTGTCTGAAGTTATTTATTCCTTTTCTTCATTAACTACTTTTCTCTATAAATTTATGAAATTTAGGAAATGTGGTGCCCTTTTTTTTTTTTTTAATTTAATCTTTAATCTTTAGTCTAGAGTTTTCAATTTCTGCTTGTTTCTTTCAAAGGTAAAGAGACAAAGAAGTAGATCTATGAGATGTAATTTCAGATTTTTGGTTTTATTATAGATCTATCTATGTGTTGTCATTCTTTTGATAGAAAACAAAAAAACAAACAAACATACCACAAGGAATTCTAGGTATTCGGAAGCCTTCTATATCTTGCAGTCTATTAAAGACTGCATTGAAAAAACTGCAGAGACTATTACATTGCAGCTGAAGTAGAATATGCTACCAGGAAGTTGTCAAATTTATCAGTTAATATATTGATGACTTTCAGCAAAATAGTTGCCGCTTCCTGAATCTGTTCACTTCACAAGGAATTAATAAGACAGAGCTAGAGAATTAAATTCAGAAGACAATAATACTGGTCTCACTCCAATTTACAACAAGAATATTAAAAAAGAACATTATTTATTCATTTCCTTAGTAAGTGAAGAAGGTAAAAAATAATTCCCAGGATTGCATCCCTGTTTTTTTTTCTGAGCAGATTTGATTTCAATCTATACATGTAAATTCAACACAGAACTATACTAGCAGTGACAAGTACACATCTTGTTGATAAACACATGCAAAAAATTTGTAATATCTACCAAGTTGATGGTCCTTGCAGCTCTTCAAGTTTTGGGGCTCTGGGAAAATGGAGATTGCTTTTCAGTAATAAATTTCCCCTTTGAAGTATATTTACCACAATTTCTAACAAGATTCCTAAGTTGAAACTTTTCCATGGAACAGAATTTTTTTATTGAGGAAGAGAATCAAACAGAATATTTAAAAAAAATTCTAGCAGGAGAGCCAGCTGCCTAAATGTCTTAGACAGAAATCACACTAGACCATGGATTCAGCTGCTCCTAGGAGTGGGGAGTCCCATAAACCAGCAGGGAGGCCCAGTTTGCCTGACTGGCAGACTGGAGTAGGTCATGGACGTCAGTGAAAGTGATGTGTTCCTGCAAAATGATTTAATTTCCCTGAATTTTCCAGGGAAAAACAGTCCATAAGAACATTTTTCTAAATCTATTTTTTATACAGTAAGTTATTAAGTTTGTTAGCAAATTCCATACTCTTGCAGAAGTCATGGCCACACCACAATGAATGTATTTGTTGCTACTCAATAACCAAAGTTACAAAGCAACTGCAGACCTTGAAATGCAATTCCTCCTATCAAACAAGCTCTAGCAAGGGGGAAGGAGGTAAATTCCAAGCGCACCCTGTGTCCTGAGGGTCGTTCTTGCCTTACCTGTGGCTGAGTGAAAAAGTAGTACAAGGAGTGTATTGAGTCCCAGAATAAGTTTAGGATAAAAAATATGTGAGTTGAAAAAAGACAAAATTTCTCTGCTACTGCTATTACAGTTTCAATAAAGCTTCGATTTATGTTCTCCTGTTTTTCTCCACTATCCACAATTGTATTTCTATCATCTTCCCTCATAATAATAATAAAGGCATTTAATTTATACAGCATATATATGGGCCTAAACATAAGTTCTGATACTCAGTAACAAAATCAGGAAACAAAGCTGCAGGAGCTATTATGGTAATCTGGATAAAAAATCAAGCACCACATTAGAAATTAACATTACAGAGAAAAGAAGAACAAGGTGTATTTTTTTGTAGATTGTCACTATTGGAAATGAATTAGAGAAATAAAGCAGTGCCTTAAGTAGTACCCTTAAAACTACCTGAAATTTTTCCAAAGCTAAGGAATAAATGTTGCAGTTAAAAAGCATAAAGTTGATTTCCTGAACTCAACAATTATATCCCTTCAATACAGAGCTCTGAAAAAAAATGATTTTTTGTGTTTGCTTGTTGTTATGGTGGTTGATTTTTTGTTTGTTTGTTGTTTGTTTTCCACTAGAACACTGATGAAATTTATTTGATGAGGAGGATATACAATCTTTCCATAATATACTAAAAAGTATCAGCAATTACAATGCACCAGTGATGTATTGTTTTTTAATTTTGTGCTGAAAAGTTTTTACATGAAACACATCTTTAGGGACATATATGAAAAAGGAGAACACTTATCGTGCAAGTAACCCACTACTCTTTCTTGACCTCTGCTTTCAAAACTGATATTTAATAAGCTAACGTCCTGTGTAGTGTGCCATCTGATGAGTATGACGAACACAGCAGTTTCTACAAAACTACAAATACAGTTTTACAAATAAACAAAAAGGAACAAAATTTCCAGAATGTTGGTAATGAAAATTCTATTGGTTTTTTTCCACAGCTCTTACACATTAAGAAATACAGTATAGGATCACATCATGAAAATGTTAAAGTTCACAGGAAGGCCAAAATTTGAATTTCACCTCACTTATTGCAAATTCTTATTCTATTCTTACTATTCATCACTTTAAATGTCATTCGTTGGTGAAAAAATATGCTAAAAGAGCTTACAACTTTTTAAAATAAACATAGCTTGTGTTTCAGTGACCCTAACCTCATTTGCCTTGAACATTCATACTGTTTTAATTGTATCATATATAGAGATTCCCAGATGTTAAGTCTGTATTTCATTATGTATAGAGTTTATGAGGCAGAAGTGAGCACAAACAGCTAAATATTTGCATATACTTTAGAGCACCCAAAGAATGATTGCTAGAATATAACGAACGTGACCAAAATACCGGTGAAAAACATATGAATACTCTTGAGCATGCACATTATATTAACACCAGCATGGTTTCACTGTTAACAGTGTTTCAGACTTTCTCATGATTCAAGACATTTGACAGAGGTGTACTGTGTGGTACAAGGGCAAAGGAGTACACAGAACAGTTTATCATACTCATTTTCCATGCTGCAAACCATAAAACTAATACTGTACATTCTGAGTGTGTCAGCAGGTTTCATGGGGGCAAAATCTGTGCTATTTTTGTGCATGTCAAATGAAATGGTGTCATGGGAATACTTAACAAAAAAGAATGCGAATGGGAATGACTTCATCTTTCTCTGCCAAAGTAGAACATTATCAGCAACCCAGACAACTGCAATTGTTTGGTGTTCTGAACCTTCTGAATAACCAAGTTCCAAACAAACTGAAGAAAAATAGATTTTTATGTGTGTTCATGAAATCTTGTATCTTGTGTTTGGATTTTAATAATCTAAATGAAACCAAGCTGAATTAGCATAGAATAAGATACTGTAGGCACATTTGCAAAACTTTTTGTGAATCCAAGAAAACTAGCAGATGTTTGTACAAACTCAAGCTAGTGGATATGGGTTTTGTTGCAGTTTATGTGATATTGGAAATAGAGATTATCTCAACTTGTAAAAACTAACTAGAGTTTATGTTTATCTCAAGTATTTTAATATCTGTCAAGTCCCTTGTGAGAGACTTCCTTTTAAGAATATACTGAAATACATCTGTTAAGTCTGGAAATAGTTCAGTTCCCCGACAAGATACATTTAAAGTAATTGTTTGAATTTGAAGTGAGAAGGTCCCCAAGTCCATCCAGTTATCTATATAGTAATATTTTAATACATTGTAATATGTTAGTGAAAGTTACTCTGAGCACATACTGAACAAGAAATGTCTAAATCAAGATCCAGAATTCATTCAGGTTTTGATATAGCACTTTGAAAAGTGCGGGGAAAACACTGCCTCTTTAGAGTCAAAAAAGGGTCAAAACTCTTGCTGACTGGGGCAGTCATGATTTTATCGAAAGAGTTTAAGGTCCTGCTCTAGCCCTTTCCCCAGTTTCCCTGTGATTTTGGAGGTCAGACCTGGGAGCTGCACAGGTTGATCAATGAATCATATCCCTTAGGTTGATGGAGATAAGTTGCTGGGGTGCACCCAGCAGCTGTGCATCCAGCCAGTCCCATGTAACCTGGAACAGCTCCAGGCCTGATTGCAGCTGGCTGTCTAAGGATGGCTTTATTTACCTTTTTTCTAAACTTACATTATCAGCTGAGCGGATGTCCGCTTGTCAGTTTCAGCTGGGTTTAAATAAAATAAGTGGCGACTGCATCAAGAAATAGGATCAACTACTCATGGCCAACGTGCAGGTAGAACACAGTAACCCCAGAAAACCAGACTGGTCCTGAAGTTATCAGATCAAAGTGTGAAGAAGTGACAAAAAGTACAGACAGACTAGTTATGAAATACACAGATAAAATGTTGTTTGACTACAGAACAGCTTTCAGAAAGAGGTGAAAAGCGGTGAGAACAAAATTCACTCTACAGTGTTTGACTCCTTTCTGTGAAATCATTAGTCTCACTGGGCATTGTTTTCCAAGCAATATTTATCTTTTAAAAGAAAAGACATGAATAATTTCCATAGTTTTCTTTTAATTAAACTTATTACACGTTGTGCAAAATTTTTGATCAAATTTTGTTCCTTTACAGGAAACAAACATTAGAATAAAAGAAGAGAGAGATGGAAAAAGCATAGTATTGACAGCAAAAGTAAAAAAATCATAGAAACATAGAATCACAGAATCATAGAATCATAGAATGGTTTGGGTTGGAAGGGACCTTAAATCTCCCCAGTTCCAACCCCCTGCTATGGGCAGGGCTGCCACTCACAAGTTCAGGCTGCCCAGGGCCCCATACAACCTGACATTGAACACCTCCAGGGATGGGGTGTTCACAGCTTCTCTTTGCCACCACAGATTTTTATTTTTATATCTGATAAAATATTTATTATTTCATTCTTTTTCTCCTTTTCCTCATATGAAAAATAAAAAAAAGAACAATATGTTATAGATCACTTGAAAAGCATTTGCATTTGGGTGAAAAAAAAGGAGGACTAGGGGGATTTTTTTATTATTGATTGTGGTGTGCTTAATTTCTTTGTTTTTTCTTTCTCAGCAAATGCAATTACACATAATCCCCAATGACAGAGACTGAAAGTCTGGTACTCACATTGCTTTTTCTGCCCTGACCCTATTACTGTACAGTTTTAATATATTAATATATTTAATTTTAATATTTTAGGAATTAGGGAAATTGTAGTGTTTTTTAATCATTTCTGTATTTTAAGGATTCAGTCTAGAAACTGGTGAAATGCCTGGATGGCAATTAGGGGTCAGAATTCTTTCCTTTTAATTTGTTTCAAGTATCTGAACCACGAGAGCAATGACCATTCAATAATAAAGAGAAAGATGTGAAGGAAATACCTAGAAAAGACAGAAAGCAACATCAGGTATGAACAAACTAGAAAGGCCACGAGGAAGGAAAAGTGAGGAAATTAACACGAGAGTTCTTTAATTCATACTCAGTGGAAGAAGACCTAATTCTTTGCCTTTACAAATTGTAATTTTTTTCATAAAACTGAACACTGTCTATACAACTTTATGCATTTTTCTTCAAGAGACTCATAATTCATAAGGACCCTTTGAACATTTATGTGAGTAGTCTCAGGATACTAAGAGCAATGGATTGGAAGCAAAATCAAAATTACAGTTACTTTATTCAGGAATCTGAACTATAAGCCAAAAGCTGTGATGTATTATCATCGATAAGAATGAGGACTTTGACCTCATGCTTTGTGCATGGATAAAGAACAGAGAATATCTGGACCCCAGGAAACAGGGACTTGTAAAGGGAATTGTACCTCCCACTCTGAAGCCAATAAAAATCTAGTCAGCATAATGAAAATCCTTACTCAATGAACTCACCATCCCATCACAAGTGTGCACAAGAAACGAAACATTATTAAAAGCATGAAGGTAGAACCTGACGTTTCATCAACAGAAGAGAAGTAAAGAACATTTTTTCCCCATTGTACAGAAGAATTCAGCTATAAACCATTGGCTTTAACAAAAGAATTTCTTAAGGACTTCAAAAAGTACTTTTGTCTGTTTACCTGTTTCCCACACAAGATGACCGTGAATACATTCACTTAACTGCTCCCTGTTCCTTTAGTAACTTCCTAAGCAGTAAATTATACTGCATCCATAGCCCTCTAAAAGTGTAAGCCAGCTTCTAAACAAGGAAATCAATGAGTGCTGCTAAGAACCAGGTGTGTCAGCCTATGTGAAACCGCTTGTGGAAGCTTGGACTTTGGACCATTCATCACGGCTAATCAGTTTTCTGTACACAGAAACAGAATTCCTCCAAGGAACAGCTTCACTTTTTTAGTGCACTGGGAATGACTTTAAAATAAACCCTACATATTTCCCTGAAGGCTCTTGGACAGCAAGAGTAGAAGTGTTGATCTTTCACCATTTATTCTGATTTTATTCAATAATATTGCTATCTGCCATGGTGATGAAAGGCAGGAGAAGAAGTCTATTTGTTGCAACACGCTAAATTTACACAAGATCTTCCCACACATGTAGCTAAATGCACAATATCTCTACAAGTACATAAAATATGCCAGGGTGCTGGGTTATTTTTTTTTCCCAAAATACAATGCTATGTTTTTAATGCACTCTGGGGAAAGAAAATGAAAGATGCCAGATGACAAATGCTAAGTGCTCATAGCTTAGCAAATACGCTGAACAAATGTCACAACCTTACAAAGCCATTAGGTGCAGGAACTCATTCCACTGAAGCCCGGAACAGGAAGACAAATAAAGAACTAGCTCTACACTCATGATAATATGGTTAAAGGCAACCAAACCATAGCTAAATCGAATGGGAAGAGACATTTATTTTAGTGCAATGTTACACAATGCTTTATATTACACTCAAATATTTCATTTTAGGATAATTAATGATGTCGTGACATAAATGATATCATCACTTGTTCTTGTGTACATAGTCAACAAACATCTTGAGCATAAATAAAGGTGAGAAGGTTGTCATAAAGTTGTATGGAAGGCTACAGATAGGGAAAAGATGTGAATATCTGACTCTCTGCCAAAGGTGAGCTACATAAAAAATAAGGGGCCTGCCAAATTCATTGAAGCTAGACAGTCTGTCATAAGGTGGAATTTGGGCATAAGCCAAGGACACTTGTTTGAAAGTAGAAAATATTTACTTTTCCAGCAGCTGAACAGTCTCATGTTCTCAATAGAGAATCTCAATAGCGATTTTTTATTATTTGCATAGAATGGCATACTTAAGTAACAAGTTGTAGTAAATTTATTTTAGCAGTTTTAGCAAAATCTGTGCATTTCCTTGATAAACAAATATAATGTTTTGACAGTCGATCTATAGTTCTGTTTTTAAACAACATAAGATGATTTGCAAAGGCCACTTTTTCACTTGTCACTCGACTAATCTGAAATTTGGTCACATACTCAGAGTGCCTTCTAGTAGGTTTCAGATAAAACAGTCCAAGATCTTAAGAGCTTGATAAAGTAGTACTTTGGCTCTCCATTCCACTATGAATTATATACATTTGCAGAAAAATCTTTGGGAAACAACTTGGGTGAAAAAATACCATTAAAGCACTAAATCCTGATAGTCAAAAAAGTACGTATGGCATTGGTAAAGCATATTTTCCTTCAGAATAAGGACTACAACCTGACAGAAAATGTCGGTACTCGGAAAATAACAGCAAAAAGGGATGATAACATAACCTTCACAGCATCTGAGGATATGAGTTGTCTTAGAAAAGGGTGTTAGAGTTTTCACACCCCTGAAGGGGGGATATCTACAAGAGCATAATCATCCTTTAATTATGACACAGGATGCCAGATGCAAATGCCTCATCCATGTTTAGTGAGGTGAATCAGAGCACAGGTAAGAGAGACAGAAAACTACTGCTATGAAGTAAGTGACCACAGTCTACATATGGGGATGGGTAGATATTCTTGAACAGAATTACATGTGAAGAAATTTGTGAGGGGGAAAATGAAAACTAGAAAACAGAATTACACAATACTAAGGAGTAATAGCAGTAAGTTGCTTCGACTAAGTTAGTAGGAACAATTTTAGGGTCACAAATGAATCACTGTTTTGGTTTGATTTGGTTCAGTTTGGTTTTTCTGAAGAGGCTCTAGGACAGTTTGTTGGAAGGAGCCCAAAGGAAACAATCAAGCAGACGTACATGAGGAATGTCTCCTGCACAGTGGAACACTTTTCACTGTCTATGGGACTCTGTCACTCTGTTCATATCCAGAAACAGACTGGCCCATGTTCAAAGGGACCACACACTATATCTGGAAGCCTCACCGAGGGTGGGACAGTGGCAAGCAGACAGATCACCTTCTCTGATGCATTTCTCTCTTTGCACGTCTCTTCATGGAGCTATATATCTGTTGCCCATGGGCATGGAACACTATTCATCTAGATGTGACTACATATTGCACCTGAATAAAGACTCCTTAAAGGATTGCTGCTTATTGCAGTGATGGTTTTTAACATTTTATCTGCCTTTGTGGGGTTTCATTTCAGTACCTGTGTCCAGGCCAGAACAGGCTTTGTTCTGCATATTGGTGAAGGTCCTAGTGCAATACTCCATGTTCACAGTTACCTGTTTGCTCCAAGCATACCATAACCAAAGAACATGCTGGGCCGTTTGGAAATCTGCAAGTCAGAACTAAGAATAAGGTGTAATGCTATCTAAACCATGTTACTACTCTGTAACTGCTGCTGCTGCCAGTGGACCCAGCTATTAGGCACAAAATGCAAAACTGGGAGCTAGGAGTTAAAGGTTTAAAATCTTAAAAAAAAATAATGTAAAAGTTGGAAAAAAAAGAAGAGTATTTAATGTCTGTTGTTTTCTGACAGAGTTGCATACATTACTAGCCATCGTGATCAATGGACAAGTAAGGTTCAGAAAATCAGCACAGATTTCTCCTGCACAGACAACTGACAAGTTATAGATATGCTCCCCACACAACTACTTACTCTTGCCAAGAGCTCTGGAAAGTGGTGTACTCAAGCACTCAGATGAAGGCCAGTGTTTACTGGAATCTGCTTTGAATTGCAAGAGGATACATATATTATTAGGTCTCAGAACATTCATTGGCTTCATCTGGGGAAATAGTTTCCATACTCTCAATGCAGGCTGTCGCCCCCAAAGGAAACACTGCAAAGAAAACCATTTAAATGAATAGGAGCAACAGTCACCATGAAGGGAGCCAATATAGTCACAAATTGGACAATAAAATTACAGCAAGTGAGCTGCTAACTCAGGGCGGTTCCAACCCAGATCTCCTGTTGTGTAATTTCCTGAGGCTGATTTTGTCCCAAAGTCACTGTTAAAAGTGATACTGTATTTTACTTCCTCCAGTAAAATAATAAAACCAAATCAAAGAGCAGAGTCATAAATCCACATTATTTACTAGCTCTTCTGCTTCAGTCTGTGCAAAGCTTGTTCTCCCAAAGATGGCTATGCTGCTGAATCTACAGGTAGTCTTCTCCTGAGCTCCAACTAAATACAACTGGGTCAGGCAGGGGCCTCAACAGCCTGTTTTTGCTAAATGATAGCTGGAACTTCTGTCAACAATTGGCAAACTTCTGATCCCTGTCTTGTAAAAATAGATTTTTCCTCAATTTTGTGAATTCTTGTCGTCATGGGATAAATTGTAGAGTGCTCTTCCATCAAAAGTCTTCAGAATTAACCAGTATTTATTAGATCTGAGAAATAGGAAACATACAAAGACTAAGTTGTTTAAATAATAATAATTATCTATATGTTTTTGTAGATTGCGATAGATTTGAACCCACGGGCTGTGGTAAGCTGGTGCTGACTTCAATGACCAGATTTTTGTTTTTTGCAGACTTTTTGATGAACATTTCAGAAATTAAGCATGTGAAAACAATAACATGGCAAAGTCTGAATCTGAGTAAGTGCTGTCTATGAGTTCGGATAGGACAAATGGATTTTCAAATTTTAAAGAAAAAGGGAAACACAGAGCCCTGAACAAATTCCTTTCTCAATTATTTATACGCCTGCACACTAAAATTTGTTCATGCTGTGGACAGAAGGTATCCCTCTTTGCTTTTGTTTGATTTTTATCATAGAATCATAGAGTGGCTGGAAGGGACCTCAAAGATCATTCAGTTCCAACTCCGTGCCAGTGAAAACTCCTCTCAGTGAAAAATTTCCCTCTAACATCTGAATTTCTCCTTTTTTAGTTTTAAACCAATCCCCTTTGTTCCATCACTCTCAGACTGCGTAAAAAGTCTGAATCCTTCCTGTATATAAGCTCCCTTCAAGTACCGAGAAGCCACAATGAGGCCTTCCTGAGCCTTCTTCCCTCCAGACTGAACAAGCACAGCTCCCTCAGCCTTTCTTCATAACAGAGGTGCTCCAGCCCTCTCATTATCTTTGTGGCCCTCCTCAAGACCCCCTCCAACAGCTCCACATCTTTCTGCTGATGGGGGCCCCAAGCCTGGACACAGTATTCCAGATGGGGCTTTACAAAGGCAGAATAGAGAAGGAATATCACTTCTTTCTCCCTGCTGGACATTTCTCTTTTGATGCAGCCCAGGGTACAGCATTACTGATGCAACAGAGGATGAAATATTTTGCAATCAGCGTAAGTAGTTTTTATAAAATTAGCTCTGTAGCAGAGAAGTCAGAGTGTCATTCTTATTGTAAACTGAACACCTCCAGATGCTCTTAGAAGGCACTTGTGCAACCAAAATAGTATTTACAGACAAGGTAAGACCAGACAGTGACAAGTATTCAAAAATTTCAAGTTAATTTGACAGTATGTTTTGAAGTTCTTTAACATTGTTCTCATTATAGAAATAAATTTCTGCAGTAATTTCTTTTTTCTAACTTTGCACCCTGGATACATCTAGTATGCTTATTGGAACTAAATTCTTTCTTTTTCCCTAGTTCAGTGAAACCAAGACACAAAGCCATTCCAAATGTTATATTGGTCGGTTAACAATACCGTTTAATCATAGAATCCAAGAACAGGAGGAATTTCTCCATGAATAATACTTTACATACTGAATTAACATTAAGATATTGAGTGAACAAATCGCCCCTATCACAGTTTGCATTGGAAAAGGCAGGGACATTGACACTTCTAGCAAGCCACAGTATTACAGGTGGTAATTTGAATGTACAGGGGATAGGGAAGTAGTTAGGCACATTCTGTGGAAAAAGGTGTCAACGTGAGCATATTAGCCAAAAAATACTTATATTCCTTTCTACTCCCCCCTCCCTCTTTTCCCTTACCCCACACATTCTCCTGCTTTTGGAGCTTTTGTTTGTTTATTCAGTTTTGTTCCATAGGACACAGATAAGTTTTCTAAATTAATCCATCTGGTCCACGTCTGTTTCTTATTCTCACAAACAAATGTATGTGGGTTAGGTCCAGCATTTCTTCTCAACGTTAGTGGAGGGTATGGAATGAGAAAAATTGCCTGTAAAAAGAACAAGAAATTAGAAAATTTTTCCCAATCCATTAATTATTCCCTTCACTGAACATGTTAGATAATGATTGGTAATGATATAATCTGGCCCAAGTTCCTGACTGTGAGCCAAATATCAGTGGCATGATTTTCAGAAGTAGGAAACTGTCTCCAAGACACACAGACATATTCATTGAAAATATAATATTTTTTAGCAATGGGCAAAAGTCACGATGTCTAGATCTGCATAAAGATACCACCAAAGCTAGAATTCAGTTTGGATCACGCCCAAATTTTGGCAGATGTTTGGAAATGAACTCCCATCAGAAAAGAAAATGACTTTGTCAGAGAAAGAAAACTGCTCTTAGAAACTTCACGTTTGTCCTGCCAGGACTCACCAAGTCAAACAGCTCTTAATCTTCTGCAGTGCATAAGAAGACTTTTTTGAGGAGACTCCTTGAATCTCAGATTGAAGACTGAATGTAGAGGCTGTCTTCTTTCTTTGTCATCTCTCAAGTCCACATGGAAACAAAATCAATGTCAGGTGACAAGACAAATTCTTACAACTCTCAGACAGTGAGCAGGAAAAGTTAAATGTTAATGAAATGGAAAATATGATGATAAAATATGAAGCTGCTAATGTGCTAAGTTAATCAATGGGCTGATGTCATGAAACACTCTTGGTATTGACCTGTGTTAGTGGAAGTCCATGGGTCCCAAATTCCCAGTAAGCTGCTTTACAGTCTCTTATAGCCTCAAGCTGTCCTTAAAAAGAGCATCTACCTTCAACCAGGCATGATTAGAGGAGGCTTATAGAAAATGGGAGGACCTCAGGCTTTCTTTGTTTCAGACAAAAAGATTTCTCAGGACCATTCACATGCCTAGAGCACAGGCCAAGTCTTACCAATGAAAAATGAATAAACACAGTGGTGCAAGTATCTCTATGCACATTTATGTTTATACACATGCCCTGTTTCCACTGTACAAACATTGATATACATTACGGTTACAGAAAGACAGTAAGAGATGTTCTCACAGAACAACAATACTTATTTAAACCATTGCTTGACTATATTTAATTCATGACAATGAAGAATAAGGATAATATTATTTAGATTATAGCCATTTTGAAACAGGAGATATAATTTTCTATATATTCAGGCAGTTACTAGCAAAATAGATACAGACCTCTTTACAATTTTCAGGCATTAGAATGATTACTATATGTACTGTAATTATACATCACTGAATCATGATCTTCTTTTTCTGAGTATTTACAAGCCAATTATAAAGCACATTATTCAAATTATTATTTTAAAAGAATCCCTAATATTTCCAATGTGTTTTGTTTTTGTTTTGTTTTTACCACAGTGCATCTGGAAAACTTTAATTATGGCTAAGTAACAACACTTCCTCACAGATCTACGCAACTTAACAGTCATGTCACATACGACATGTTGTGCACGATTTAGACATCCAGAAAGAGTCCAGAAATATTCTCTATAAATATATGTTAAAGTGTATCTTCAGGTATTTGTTGATAGGATTAGAGAGTCATTATCATTGAAGTAATGGCTGTAGCTCTTGTAGATGCATCCAATCTGTATTAACCAGGTCAGGTATAAGGAACAGAGTATCTGGTGGTGGTACAGAATTTTGCATAGGCTATGACAGAGCTATCTAGAACAAGATTTAAGATTAACATCATCTGAAGTTTGTACTGCCATGACTATACAAGGATTACCCCTTAGGCTCCATTGTTAAACTTTTAGCTACAGTGCCTCTGTATCCTTAGGGACAAATTCTTATCATGTGGATGAACAAAATTCAAAAGGAATGTATGATAAAATGATAAAATACAGATCACATTTATCCATAAGATTTTGTCCAGATTGTAGTCCCTAATGGAACAGAGAAAAAAAGCATAGTTAAGTTCAATTATTTCATTGTCTTTGTATTTTGTTTTGAAAACACCAAATGGATTAGACCATATGGACTTAATAAATACTATTTTCAAATTCAACTCCTTTTTAGCCATTTGGGTGTGAGAAAGATAAACTTTGAATTCTGTACCTTGTAGCTGAAGGCAATTCCAGGACCAGAAAACTTTTCCATTGAGAAATCCACTAAAAATGCTGTTACTATTCTTTCTTAGGTTTAGAAAATTCTAATTTACAATTATTATTTTGAAGCACTCTAATCTACCAAAGAGTAAGTTTATATGGAAAAGTACATACACATTAAAAGTAGGCTTCATGATGGAAAAACTGACTCAATCTCAGCTATAATGCAGCCAGGGACACCATTATAATCATAAAAACCTCACCTGAGAAGTCCTGTCTGCATACAGACATTGATTTTTATATACCAGTTCACCATCAACAAAATGACAGGTTCAAACAGCTTATACCACAAATTCCTAGCAACATACAGAATTAATTCACTTATCAAGAAGACTTTAATCCTGCTTCCAGTGCATATGAATCATTGTAAAATCCATGATTTATGAGATGCATTGTATAATTCCCGCCATAGCTTCTGTACTATGAAAATATATCTCCAAGGTTGGACGCAGTACAGGTTGACTCATTCAGGTTAATCAAGCTGTAAAGCTCAGGGACTCTATAGAGCCAGCTCCAGCTCAGATCTCCTAGAAAACCTCTTAGCTTAAAGACTCAAGGTGGTGGCCACATTTGTGTCCAACCTAAATTAATTTTGTCTAGTGTTGTGTGATTTCAAAATGAAAAAAACATGACTTTGCCAAAGCAAGAAATGTCTATGATTAACTTTGCTCTCCTTAGTATGTTAAATTCAGGAAAAGGCTGTTGAGGGCTGCACGTTGCTGAGTCCTGCTCCTCCACGCATCAGTCCTCTCTGGAATTATCTTTGAAGATTGTGAAATAAGAGAAAAAGTAACTACAGTCCTGAATTTGTGCTTTGCTGCAAAGGCAGTGCATAATGAAAAATAAAAACATTCCAAATTTTTCTCAAAACAAAATGACCAAAATTTAAGAAAATACATCAACTTCTGTAACACGTTTTTGATTAGAGATTTGAAGAAAATTTTTGTTTTTCAAAGTGAGACACTGAAAAGCAAACGTGAGACTTTGAAAAGCAAAAGTGAGACTGACAAGCAAATGCTGAAAAGCAGATGTTTGTGTATTACTTTGAAAAGCATACCTTCAGCAGACAGAATTCAGAGAAGAGCAAGATGAAAACTCCCCTCACCACGGTCTGTTGCAGTTAGAGTCATGTAACAGGGAAAAGTCTGACCCACAACACTCAAATCTCAGAGAGATTTTAGCCACAGCTACCTTTGCTGTCAATTCTTTTCTTCTGATCACTGCGAACAGAGGCATTGCACAGTTTCATTACAACTTGCTCACTGCTGACAAGCTAATCCTCCAGAGCAGGCTGCCTCTCCTTTGAGCCCACACCCAGACAATGCTTGCTGTCAGCAGAAGGAGCCCTGCAGAGCTCGTACGCATTGTGGTATGAACTTTGGTACTAACAGCCATCTAGCAATTGTATTCACTTTTGTTTCAGTGGGGAAAAGGTGATGTCATTATCTTCATTATTATGCTGCTAATGATATACAAAAATTCTAGAGCCTTTCATTATTGTTTGCAGAAAAATATTTATATAATACTCACAATTTCACATTAGGAAGCTTAAAAAAAGCAGCTGGGAACTGAGGAGCCCTGCATAGAGGGTGAATGGTAATTGCTGCCAGTACACTCGGCTGATATTTATGTTGCTGGACAATTACTAAAATTTTTCTACTGCACAAAAACACAAAGATATTTGTAGGTCAGGATATAAAGACTTGTTGTACCTAAAAAGCAGACAGTTTGGGCAATGTAAGGACTGGTAGCTCACATTACTCGTTAAAACATCCAGATTTTGTCAAAGAAGTTTTTGTCAGTTTCATCTGACAGGGAAGGTATCACTTCAAGCAAGGAAAACTTTAAAATGCAGGAAAAAATTGGTGGATCTTTATCAGTAATTATGTTTTTAATAGGTTCAAAGTTTGAGCTGTCGTAGGAAGGCATGAAAGCACCTACCTCTCACCCACTAGGTATGTTTGCTGTTTAGTATGGCTCAACAATTCCTCCAGATAAAAATCTAGTAAGTAATGGAGTGACTTCAATCACAGTGAATGACAGGTCCTTGTCAGGTCCCTGTCATGTTTCCCTGGATAGCATTCACCTCTCTTACATTGATTTCTAAAAATTAGGTGTGAATGAACTATTAAAGTCAGTCTTTTTTTCTTCTTGTAGAGTGGTGGAGTTATGGCAAAAAGAAAATCTTAAATTTACTGGTCTAAACTATTTGATTTATATATATATAAGCATATATATATATGCAAAACCTCTCCAGGACAATTTTTAAGGCAGATGTTTACAATATCATTAGTATAGTTTTATCATGTATGCATACTATATATTGCATCTTCAAATGTTGTCAAATAATCTTTGAGTATTATAATCTGAAAAAAAAAGGAAATAACATATTTGACTAATGAAACATTTGATTTTCATACTTTTCCATAACTTTCTACTGTTTTAAGTTAGACACGGTAAATTTCACTTGCTAATAACTGTGCTTTGTCATATTTGAGAATACATTATATCTATTTGGAGGAAAAGAGCTGTTAGATACAGGATTTGTAAAGAAGAAATAACAAAAATTTGCGAAATGCAGTGAAACACTGGTGTAAAATCTTCTTATTGTGTAATGAATGGGACAAAAGCTTAGAGAACTACTTCCACAGTCAGCTATAGTTGTTTGTCAGCTTTATTCATGTTTTTCTCACTGTGCAGACTAGGAATAATCTCCAGCCTGGAAAATGTGAATGATCAAGATTAAGGTTTTGGGGAGAGGAAGGTCAAGAGGAAATAGTGAATGATTGTCACATGCAGAAGTTTGGGCTGGTGCCAAGTGCTGTGTAGGTTTAGGATTACAGTGTGGTTCCCTGCTTTTTATTAAACCCTCTTGCCCTTTTGTTTGTATTTGTACTTGTTCATCTGAGTGCTTCCTTCAGAGCTCAGACACATTCCTGGGTGAAACACTGTCCTATCAGAATAAAAGTGCACTGAGAAATAGAGGAATCACAGAATGGCTTAGGTTGGAAAGGACCTTAAAGATCATCCAGTTCCAGTCGCCCTGCCATGGCCAGGGCTCCCCCCCCTCAGATCAGGCTGCCCAGAGCCCAATCCAACATGGCCTTGAGTGCCTCCAGGGATGGGACATCCAATGCTTTTCTGGGCAGCCTGTGCCAGTGTCTCATCACCCTCTGAGTGAAGAATTTTTTCCTAACATCTAACCTAAACTTCTCCTCTTTCTGTTTAAATCCATTCCTCCTTGTCCTATCACTCTTGGCCTTCTTAAAAAGTTGGTCTCTCTCCTGCTTATAAGCTCCTTTCAAGTACTGGAAGGCCACAATGAAGTCTCCCTGAAGCCTTCCCTTCCTCAAGCTAAACAATGCCAACTCTCTCAGCCTTTCATCATAGGAGAGGTGCTCCAGCTCTCTGATCATCTTCGCGGCCCTCCTCTGGACCCACTCCAACAGTGCAGCGTCCTTCCTGTGCTGGGGGCTCCAGGCCGGGACATTGTATTCCAGATGGGGCCTCATGAGGGCAGAGTAGAGGGGAGACAATCACCTCCCTAATCCTACTGGCTATCACTCTTTTGGTGCAGCCCAGGATACTGTTGGCTTTCTGGGCTGCAAGAGCACACTACTGGCTTGTGTCTAGCTTTTAGTTCATCAGAACCCCCAGGTCCTTCTTGGCATAGCTGTTCTCTAGGAGTTTATCTCCTAGAGGGATTTTATATAAAACTACTATTGCTTAAGAAAGCCACAGATCCCCAGGTATATTTCACAGTTTCGGATGATTTGTATATGCTGCCCATCTCAGTGGGTCTTCACAAGTGTGTGTTCTACAAATTCCAGCATATGAGTCCACATATTGTTAAAGCTGTATGTTTGGACTTAATTAAATGTCCTGGAGAAATTTTTGTCAGTACCATGCTTTATATCTCAGACTAAATATTTACGTATGTTTCATTTCATTTTATAGTGTTGTGACCACCATTAATATGTCTATTTTTATTATATATTAAAAATTTTTTAAATTTTAATTGAGAACACAATGTCTATAATTATATTAGGAAGAAAAGATATGGGAACTTGAAAAGTTAATCACTTGTCAACAGAAGATGTATAAACATTTTCACTATTGAATCCACAAAACAACAATATGAAGATAAAACACTAAAATATTGAAGACATGAATTGTGATATTGATACAGTCATGCATACTACAAATTTTTCTTATCTAAATGTTTCAGTTGTAATCAAAAAGCTATGGATACCTAATTACTGCTAAATTTTTCAAGGTATTTTTATATGTGGAAGGATTGTTATTTGCCAAATATGTGATATTCACATGCCGAAGATGATCACCATTTTGGATTTATTCTTCCAGTGACACAAAATGTTTTCTTATCTTGTAATCAAATGCACTGCCTGTACTGACAAGAAAGCTTTTGAGGGCAGAAAAACATGGTATGATGAATCTCATCTTTCACACATTCAGTATGTCGTTTTTGAGAACAAGTCTCATAATGGATGTTTCAAGTCTGTCCTATGGGTACATTTGTCTTTCATAAATCAGAAGGGCTTGATCCAATGTCTTACCCACAAATTAAACCTCAGCAAAAAATGTCATTAATTTCAGTAAACAGACATACTGCAGAATCGGGCTGCTCCATTGGAAAAGGTCTGCCATTATATCAGTAGCTACTACTGTGTTCACAAAGTGGTTCAACTAAAAATACCTTGGCTCAAAACACAGATTAAAACCAAGCCTTTCTAGAGATTCTAGAATCT
Source organism: Numida meleagris (assembly GCF_002078875.1). Lineage (NCBI taxonomy): Eukaryota > Metazoa > Chordata > Aves > Galliformes > Numididae > Numida > Numida meleagris. Next base: position 78,801,379 of record NC_034411.1, on the reverse strand, counting down.
TGGAGTAAAAATAATACTTTGAGAAGTAAACTAGCAATTTGAGTTCTGTTTTAAAAAAAAAATCAGAGCCAGGTCCAAAATGAGCTTAGATGTCAAAATATTCAGGTTCACAACTTTTAGAAGTTAGGTAATTGCTAATCAATTATCTGTGCAGAAATAAGTTAAAATTCCCTATTCAGTAACTGAAGAGTGTTAAATACCTAACACCTATGAAAGCAATACACACTATCCAACTCAGTCAAAAGAAAAATACAGAAACTACAACCAAAGAGAATGGAGTACTGAAATGGAGAACAGAGTACATTTTCTTGATGAAAATCCAGTTAAAATACCCAGCATTTCGAACACAGCATACAGATATACACAAGGTTGTTTATGTTCTGTAATGTTTTGTTTGTTTGTTTAAATTGAATTCCGCAGACATAGCATTATTTGCTGCAGATATTATGAAGATGATGAATGGGCAATTTGCATCTGTGCATTAACATCAATATGCTTGGTAGGGAGAGAAAAGAATCTTGGAAAACAAAAGTATTAACCACATAAAAAAATACGATGAACAAAGCAGAGCATTTAGAAAACAGTTTGAGCCAAAACTAAATAAAATGTCAATATACTATGAGACAAATGTGGTAGATTTAGCTAAATGATTAAATATGCCTCTGATTTCATGAAAGTGACTTCCTTCTGATAGGGAGGACCTCACAAGTCTTACTGATCTTCTGTACTTGGACAAGAACATTTGAGATGGAAGATATAATTGTATGTTTGCCCTGAGACTCAGAGAGAAGATTTGCAAAGTTTTCCTTATTTTCTTCAAACCCTCTTCTTAGAGGGTTTGCTTAGAGGGTTTTTCTTAGATGGTTTCTTTGCCAAAACGTTGCCCAAAAGTTATGTACTTTTGCTCAAGCATGTTTCTTGATTAGTGTCACATAGCTCAGAAGAGGTCTGTCATGAGCTGGTCAGCATCCAGCACTGCTCCACTTCTTCCTGTTTGTGGGGGTCATAATGAAGCCTTTTACTGGAATTACATCTCTTTTCCCAGTTAGAAAAGTCAATAGAAATATGAAATGGAAATTCAAACATTTAAAATACAAATCACTTAGAACTAATTACTAGCATTCAGGCAATCTCAGAAGCACTTCCTCTCAAAGTATGAATACCTTAGGCAAACAAAGATAATAGCTTTTTTCATGCCGTACTCAGGGTCCAGCCAGTTCAACTTTTTCTTTTTGTGGCCTCCCAAATATTTAATGTCCACCACCTTCACCATCTCCCCTACCACAGATTTAGTAGAAGGTCCCCTACAGTTTTCTTCAGTTTCCCTTGCTAGGTGCCATCATATTCCACATCTGAATTATGTGGCCTGCTACTTTGAAAGCACTATTTCGTATCATGGCTCTTCTCTTTATAACATTTTTTTTCTTTTGTACAAGACAATGTTTTTCCTTTGCTTTATGTATGCCCTTATTTATAAAATCCCACTGAAACTGAAATGACATTCTAAATAGAGTAGACTCTATTTTCTGTTTTCCATCAAAACAGATTTCATCAAGTAATATTTCATTTCACTGGGCTAAGTACAGGTTAGTCTGAATCCACATTCTTTCTGGTTGACGCTTTACTATTTTCATGGCACTTTTCAACAATTCATAGAATCATAGAATCATAGAATGGCTTGGGTTAAAAAGGACCTCAAAGATCATCGAGTCTCAACCCCCCTGCCAAGTGCAGGGTCGCCAACCACTAGACCAGGCTGCCCAGAGCCACGTCCAGTCTGGCCTTGAATGCCTCCAGGGACGGGGCATCCACAACCTCCCTGGGCAACCTGTTCCAGTGTGTCACCACCCTCTGTGTGAAAAACTTCCTCCTAATATCTAACCTAAATCTCCCCTCTCTCAGCTTAAAACCATTCCCCCTTGTCCTATCGCTATCCACCCTCACAAACAATCGATCCCCCTCCTGTTTATACACTCCCTTCAAGTATTGGAAGGCCACAATGAGGTCTCCCCGGAGCCTTCTCTTCTCCAAACTGAACAAGCCCAGTTCCCTCAACCTGTCCTCATAGGAGAGGTGCTCCAGCCCTCTGATCATCTTGGTCGCCCTCCTCTGCACTCCTCTGCACACAATTCATTGCATCAGGGATAGTAACAACTTGTAATGGCACCTCTAAATCTAAACTTAACTGCCCACTTATGCTCATTATGCTCCTTGGAGATATGCATGATCACCTTTTTGTTTGTGGTACCTTCCAATAAGACTCAACTTTTCTAACTCAAAAAAGTTAGAAAAATAGTCAGGGCAAGTATGTAGGTGTTTTTGGATTTTCTTCAGCCAACATAAACAAATCTATTCCTGTGTTGCCTAAGATATGGGCTACTCTTCCTGCACCATCAAAACAGGAACTCTTCTTTTTTGACTTTTCTTTTTGATAAATGCAATAATCCAGTGAATTTCCTTACTGATGTAAGCAACCACTTGTTTGACTTTCTGTCATATTTTTCAATCCAGAGTGATACACAAGCTGAGTAACTATCCAGAATAGATCAGGAGTCTGGACAGGCTTTTAAGTTCAGATTGAAATGTATATAACCTATATCTATGTTTTGGTACAGTTCATTCCATCAAAGATGTTAGAAAGCAGGTCTCAAGCCACAAAAACGTACTCCATTTTCACTCTGAACAAAATGTACATTGTTGATAAGTAATATTTGTAAAATCTTTCTAATTATGGCAACAAGAATGCATGTTTCAGCTATGACTTCCCATAAAGATATGAAACTGCAATAGTTTAATAGTTAAGGCTAGGCTATTCTAGAAAATATTTTTACACTTTTTTGAGTGCAGAAAAATCTATATCTATTTTTTACTTTAATGTTCAAAGAATTCAGTATCAACACTCTCTTTGGACATATTCATGGATAAATCAGCTTTTGCAGAAAATGCTAGATTACTTTAGGTTTGGAATTTTGTTGTGAATAATATTTTTTTCAAAATGTGTATTTTATTTAAAAAAAATCAGAATCCTAAATTCATTGGATTTTATTTATGTACCAAGAATCTACAACTGCTGGGGGAAAAGATGTTTGCTTTTTTGTTTGTTTGTCTGTTTTTCAGCTAGACACTCATTTTCCTGTGTAAATCATCATTCACAAGAATATTTTCTGCATTTGTTGTGTGAGAATTTTCTTCTCAAAAAGTGATGAAATATACAAGCCTGCAACTAAGATTTGATTTGGATAAATATGGAGACAACCACTAAGAATTAAAAGGTAGAACGTAAGAATACAAAAGGTCACAGAAAGGGAAGACCAAATACTTAGAAAACAGTATTTTAAAAGAAGAATTGAGGGGACTGACTTTCTTTAGTATGGAAAAGAGAAAGGTAAGAAGGAGCAAATTTCCTGAAATGCCATAGTCTACCTAGATGTGTTGCAAAATCTCCTGACTTGAAAAGTGATTAGGTGACAATCATTCTGGGATGGTCCAGGTTTTCCATAGGATTCTTCTGGTCAGAAGGCAGGACTGGATCATGAGCCAGCAGCTCTGGCCAAGCAACATACCATATCCCCTTCCCAGCCAAGCAGTTGCTGCCCAAATTCTTCAGGAGTCAGGAAGCACTGCCCCACAAAGTACATGATGCTTATGACAGTAGTTGTCAGGACTAAGGTAGGAGTACCCACTTTGGATTTTTTGCTTCCCACAGATACCGCCTCCACTGTTAGGTAGTTAGTATTGGGCCTGGCCATTTTTGGCCCCAGATCATAGATTGTATCATCTTTTATGATCTCTTTCTGCTTTACGGATGTACGATGCAACACCATCAGAATTGACAGGACCTACCTGCCCTAGCCAGATAAAAGTTTCCTCTAAGTATGAGATCTGAAGTTCACAATTCACACTTGATTAGCGAATTTTCAGTAGCTCTGATTCTTGCCAAAACTAACTCAGAACTTTTTGGCTGAGACCTTCAGAAGGTTTTTATTATTTATTTTACCAAATCTAAATGTGTCGGAAAATTTTTCACTCCTTTTTGCTTTGAATGTATGCTACACATTCCTATGGGGCCCCTCCATTACCAAACAAGCACAAGTACTAATTGGAGGAAGTAACATTTTCCAGAGTGTGAGATGTGAATGTCTGCCAGAACCCCACATCAAATATGAAAAATTAATTGGTCTTACTTAATCCACTCCCAATTCATATATTTTCTCAATGATTTAATCCCTTCTGACTACATGAGTAAAGGGTCCAGATTCTTCTCTTTTAACAGGTATATGTACTAACTGAAGAATACTTCTGTTCCTACCTTCTTTTCTTGAAATATGCTGTTTGTTTTCACAGAGTCAGAAGTGTCCCCAGGTGACAAAAGAACATCCCTTCCATTGGCTTCTTTAAGAACTGGGAATGAATCAGACCACCCAGAATCAGAATCTTAAAGAAAAAGATCCCTTCACTGAAGAGAAGATAATTACAGGCTCCTTTCCAAGTAGGAAGTGATCTTTAAAAATAATCTTTAACAAATCATTCACGCATCACTAACTTAAACAAATACTATAACTTTAGCTAAAACAGAGAGTATATTTCCTTCCTGTTTTTTAGCCAATTATCCATTGCAACAGAGGGGAAGTGGAAGATCCTCAAAGGAAGTAAGCAACAGATGCAAGATGTTTGGAAAGTTATTATAATTTATGTAAACGTTACCCCTGAATAAACTAAACCTCAACCAAATAAGGGGCATTAAGCATATTAATAACCAACATTTTTATTGAGCAAAGCTGGACATTTCACAACATGGATATTTTTTCAAAACAGAAGATAGGATTCTATACAGCTCTGAAGTCTCTTTGCTCCCAATAAATTTACTGGCAACTAAGGAATTCCCAGAGAAGACTGCAATTTGGTGTGCAGAATGTGGACTCTCCAAGCATTCCAGAGTGGGAGATTAGTACTTAAAAACCCTTTCACTTACACTGGAGTCTACAGCTCTTTTTCTTTTCAGTAGTTATTGCATGTGATCTTTAAAAGACAATGGTAAATCAAAATTTGGGCAAAAAATTATTTACCTTTCTTGAGGACTTAGAATCAGTTGGAAATCTGTAGAAGCAAATGGGAAAATGTTAAGAAATAAGTGTTCTGTTTCAGTACCTAGAAAATATTTCTAAGGGATCCATGAAAGATTACTGGAAAGGGCTTTTTATTGGCAGACCAAAGTTCACTGTAAGGACTTCAGATCACCACTGGAATACTTTCTTTAGACCTTTACATGTCCAAAAATGCTGAAATGGTTCTTCAGAAGCACAAGTAAGCCCACAGTGCACACAAAGCTTCAGCTCAGTCTGTCAGATAAGCAGTTTGTCTGCTAACAGTCATGTGGCTACAACTGCTTGAAGTGAGACCTCTTTGTATCTGTGCATGAAGAAGGTGGATCAGGAACCTTGACAGCACCCTGAAAGCAGGCTCACAGGAAGCAGAAAGCCTGGAGTGCTCTACCCCAACCAGTCTTATCTTCCATCCCGTTTTTGAAATGATTCCCAGGTGCACCCTTAGCATGCCAAGCGCTGAACTCAAGCACATCAGATTGCTTGTGTTTTGAGCACATGTTATGGCAATGCCTCCAGCTTTGTGGTCTGATAATTTTCATGGCAGACAAGCCTGGTTTTGTGAGTTTCCAAGGCATACTTTGTATTGCATTGATAACTAAAGCTTCCAAGTATATGTGCTGGAAAACCTTACTCTTCAGTAGCATTGCAAAGCCCTGTGGAATGAGAAGAAGCAAATAGTAGGCTGTTTTTTCTTATAATATTACCTACCATGGACATCTCCATATTGATCCATGGATTTCTCTGGAAAACTGCAAATTAACTTATTAGATTCTGATAATCTCTTCAGCACAGCTAAGATCTTGTTTTTACTACAAAGCCAAATCAATCTGAAGTTAAATGTAGGTCTTACACCCATCTCTATCCATGCATAGAAAGCTTTCATGCCTGTACAGAGAAGAATCTGTAGCTAAAGAATCTGGATCAGGCCCTGGGCAACCTGATCTAGCTGTAGATGTCCCTGTTCATTGCAGGGGAACTGGACTAGATGACCTTTAAATGTCTTTTCCAACTCTAAGGATTCTGATTCTATATCCGTACCTTAAACGAATCCAAACCTGTTTTCTAATCAATAGATACAGAACAGTCCATGTTGTATTCATTAAATTCTCTTTCTCTGCAAAAGCAGGACTAATGGAAAAGGTCTATAAGATTGGCCCAGGAAGCTGCATGGGAAGAAATGAGGAGTGTGCCAAGAGGTGTGGGCCAACCTCACAGCTGAGCAAAAGGCACAATCATATTCCAGTGCCCAGGAACATTCCCAGACACTTTAATTTACCAGAATAAAGCTTATATTTATTTTGCATCTTCATATCTGTATTTATTTGAAAACCAAATCCCATTTTGTGTAATGTCCACTTTAAATCTCAAGTCCATCCATCAAATGTGTAATTAACAACAAATATATAGGGCCCATTTCTTTTTTTGAGTACAGTGGCACAGTGGTTGCTCTGAGCACAGCAACAAACCATATTTCTGCCTCGTTGTTCACTATCTGTTTCTCATTTGATTGATTTCACTGTGATGTGTTTTTAAAGCTATTAATGACTTCTACTTTTTGTGTGTGTCTCTTTACCAAAGGAAAAAGCAATCACAAAGCATACTTATATATGAAACTACATCCATGTGTGTTTGAAAAACATATTAAGTTCTTAATACTGTAATAGAAACAAGCAGCCAGGAAAAACAAGTTAATCCTGTGTGTCTGTGTAGTTCTGCCTAAGAAAATGCTGCATCAGGCATTTGCATGTTAGTAGACGCCATTGAATACAAAAGGAGAATTTGCCTTTCTCATTCACAAATAAATTGAAGGTCTGATGCCCCAATAAAGAGAAAGTCAAAAGGAATTATTAGTCTGGGCACTAGTGGAATATTTGATTTGGTTATTGACTCCTGTTGTATTTAACTGCTATCTTGTAAGAGATGTTCAGTGGTGATATCATGGCATGGTGTACCTGTGCTGTCCACTGCACATTAAGACATTGCAGTTTCTCACTTGACTGCAAATGTGCCCATTGTAGTCCAAGATACTGGTATCAATTCGCTATGGTTTGCTAGATTAAAAGGCTCTGACTCATGAGTAACTAAATACCACAAAGCCACAAAATCATAGTTTCCACATGCTTGGAGCACTTGTGAAACACCTGAGAGGTCCCAACTGTATGAGTCAGATTTTCACATCAGAACAAGAGCCACCACAATTGGCACAGTAAGGTAAACTGTCCATAAAACTAATGGCTGGCAACTTCACGGCTTTTTCTAGCTTGAGTTACAGAGCATATAGGATGCAGATAACTTAAGAGCATTAAAGGAGAGTTAGGGTAGCAAATTTTGTTCTTACCATTTCTTTGAGACCTCAGTTTTTTTTCATTGCATGTCTGAAACTACCCCCAAATGAAGATGTTTATCTGCTTTGTCAAATAAAATCAATGGAATTTACATAAGATTTTTATAGATAGTTTATTTCATTTTTATTAGTCTGAATATATTTGCATATGACATAAACTTTTGTTTTCTAAATTAAAGCCTCTGAAATAAAATGTGAGTGCAGTTTTTTTCTGAAGCTTATTTTGCTATTAATTCTCCTACTGCTCAGGGGATATGTATGATTTCCCTTTACACCTATCGAAGCAAGGGATAGCCAACAGTCATTTGACAAAGATTGCAGTCATGACAATTCAAAAAGGAAAAATACCAACAGTCTTGAGGGATGGCCCTTCCTTTAGGAAGAGGTTATGGCTTATGTCTCCAAATCAGTCGGCTCTTACACATGTACTAAACAAGCCAGCTGCTGAGTTTCCATACAGAGTCCGAGCAGCCTAGTTAACCAACACAATAACTGGTTTACACGGCAGTTTTCACACGTCATATTATTGCAGCTTTTGTGGGTAAAAAGAGTGTAGCTTATGAAATAAGTTGGAAATCCTACTGGGATCTTCAAAAACTTTTGATATTTTCGCCTCCCATCCCAATCACTCAGTGATGGGAGATGCTATAAACTGCATTGTTCTACAGAGTTCAATCTTCTCACTCCTGGTATCCATTATAATTACAAAACTCTTGATTAAACTGCTAATATAATAGAAACTTACCATTTCTGATTCTAAGAATGTTTTGGCAGTGGCACAAAAACTATCCTGAAAACCTGCCTCTCCTCTAAAATGTCTGCAGTGCAATGCTTTCCTGTTGTTGTCACTAGGTGATTGTGGCTGTCCTTGGAAATTCTGACACAAGTCAGGGAGAAATGTGGAAACAAACTGAACACTTTCTCTTCTTCTGTATGTTAACTACAGAAGTACCTAATGGCTGCTAGAACACTTCTTTTCTTATCAAATTCCTTCACTCATTCAATTAAATATGAACTTAAGCTTGAAGACAACAGATGTCCTGACAGAACTTGAGCTGGTTATGGACACAACAGCATATCTAGCTCACTAAAAGTGGAATGCAATTGTGAATAAAGCCTGTACAGGTTCTTGACTGTTTTTTTTTTAGCATGGGTGAAAGTCTATGTCCTATCAGCAAGTTTTCTGGTGCCATTTTTTTTTCTTGTTGCACAGATGTGCCTTTTTTTTATCCTACCGAAGCATTTTTATTCCCATAATAAAATCCATATTACTTTATAAATAACTTTTCAAGTGAATATATTTTCAATTAGATGAACTTCTATAGTTTTTTTTTTCCTATAGAATAAATGATATTTTTATTTGGCCAGTTCTAAAACAGTAAAAAATAATCTGACCAAGCTATTCGGCATATTTTAGGAGGGCACAATAATGTTACCATAAGCAATTTCTCGTTACTTAACCTGGTTCCTTTCCTCTGTCATTATAAAGGCACAGGTTATTAACATAGATAATTGCCAGATAAAGAGATATATTATAAGAAATGGACTGTGATCCAATAACTCTTATTTCTGAGAAGTAAAAAAAGGTAATATTAAAAGAAAAACAGTGAAGAAAACAACAGATTATTGCAATTAGAACTAATTGTTATCTTGACTTGCTTTTCCTCTATTTTTTCCATGCAAAAGTAAATAAAAAACAGTCTGGCAGTTTAGTAACAAAGAGTTATTCCTATCTGAAATACTTTGTACATGTAGCATATTCTGCTATGTTTCTGAAAAAATGTTTAAACTGGTCATTATTTAGCCCAACATGAAAATATGGCAATGACTTTTGAAGAGAGAAATCTAAGTTTTATCAGTATAAACAGATCTTTGCACTCCATATAATTTAAAGGTAAATCTTGCTCACATTAAAATTGATATATGATAAATGATATATATCCCTAAAAACAGAATCATTATGTAGTTTTTCTCATACATGCATATTTTCATTTGTATCTGGCCAGATCTTTCCTTGAAAAAAAAAAAAAAAAAAAAAAAAAAAGGTAACTTAAGGATCAAATGAAAACAGATTTGATGTATCTTCCATCTACTTGCCTTTGGGCTTGTTTGAAAAATACAACTCACCTATTATACATTTTTTTTGTGTGTGTTTTCCAAACATAATGCCCTTCACAATGCTATCTGATTTGTAGAACTCTAATAATTGTGAAATTTGGAATGTGTGAAATTTCCAAAGTGAGATGAGTAACTGAGCTGAATTTATGTTTCAATGAACAAAATAGATAACATGTAATGGTCAATGCTACTACATGTGCTCATTAATGTAAAGTAACACTGTAGCTATTTACAATCTGATTCAATGTTTACAACACAGGTTTTATTCAGGATGCTCTTGCATTAGTTAATTTACATCTTTCTTGTCACAATTCTAACTGAATTTCAGTTTATTTGCTAGTATGCATGAAGGAGGGAAAACAAATATGTGGAATTTACTGTTAACTGAATATTCCCAAGTAATTTGTAATCACAAGTTAGGAGTCAAGTCTTAGCTGTACTTACTGTATCATTTAATTCTAGAAATTAGATGAGAAAATCTTTTAAAAGAAGATCATTTTGCCCTCGCTTGTACAAGATGATGTACTTTTAGTGAAAAACTTCTGTTTTCTGGTTTTAAGTGGCTCATATTTTGATAAAACAGAAGCTGCTTCACTTAGAGTTGTACATGATGGTAACACTGAGGAATCTCAAGAGGCATAGGAAGAAAAAAAAGGCCCTATTTGTAAGAAAACGTATATTATTAGCTGAAATATTTCCGAAGTTGTACAATATACACTGCTATGCAGTGGCATAGCAATCTGCCTCAGCTCCATTGTGTTCTTATTTAGAAGTTGTTCCTTCTCAGCTACTGAAATAAGGTGTCTTTTAAACTCTGACTATGAACATATTTCTAGGACAAATTATAGTTTAACCTATTTTATCTTGCTGCTGGGGAGACTTAAGAACAAGACAGCTGAAACAGTTCAGTTTGCAAACTCAGTAACCCCTTTTGCTCAGTCATGAGACATTGTTTGAACCATACATTGTGTGAAGTTCAATCGGATGTGTTCAGCTGATTTGGAGATGAGAAAGTCACTACAAGAATATGTCAAAAACGCACAATTGTAAAAAACACAATCTCTTTGTAATGAGAGAGACAGTATAGGTCAAACACAGTATATACTCCTGGGAGGCCTTACTCTGAGCAGAAAAAGAAGAAAACTGGAGAGGTGAAGTTAGCAGACCAGTGCAAGGAGGTATCTGGTTGGAGAAAACACTTCTGAAAAAGTATCTAGTTGAAGATCAGTAAACAATTTTAAGCATTGATGGGAACGTGCTCTAGTAGAGTAGATGAATGGGAAGATAAGAAAGTGTTATTCATTCCTCCAAATACAAACCTCCAAGAGTTTTCACCTGTCGCTGTCTTCTCTATGTTGTGAATGAAATAAACACACACCCCAATGGATTTTCCTGCAGTGGGAAATCCAGCTGAGAGTACTGGCCCAGCTCTGCAAAAGGCAAGAAAACTTTTGCATGAACCAAGAGGCCAGCGAATGGTTTTGCCTACATTTTATCTTTCTCCTCTGAATACAATATTGGTGATAGGAAATGGGGTTAAAGGAGAGACTGTAAGGAAACCACTGTAATCAGTTTGTGAACCCAATGAGATGACTTCATATTGCAACCTTTTCTACTCTGAAGTCTGAAAAAATACGGGGTATTCAGATAAGAAAGTAGTTCTGGATTTGCTCCAGTTGAACTCTTGAGAAGTTTCCAGAATTAACTCTGTACTTGTACTCACAAATTTAGAGTTTGACTCCTTTCCAGGCAGCAGCCTGCCCAAATGAGAGCCAGCTACTTGTCATATCATTGGCCATCTGGTCACTGCTGCTAAACTTGGGCTCAGCATGTGCTCTGAAGCCATATTCACAGTACCCACAGGTTGCACCACAATCAATCCTAACTACTCAGGAGGGGTCCAAATCCTTTCTTCTGCTGTTGTCACAGTCTTTGCAGCAGCACACAATTTTGCACATGTGTTTCTAAGCTAAGGAGACTTGGAGCAGAGCAGATCTTATACAAAAACGAGGCAAAGGAAATGAATATAAAACAAACAACACAGAAAGAAGCTTGTACCTTAACCTCCATTTCATTGGGTTCCCTGTTGCACACACTCACCCTTGTTGCATACAAAATACAGTCACTAAAATCATCTGCATAAGCAATTATTCATCTGCTCTTTACCCTTCACAATCTTTCATCTTCTATTCCTATTATACATCTCACTATGCTAGGCTCTGTCCTTTCCCATCTTTCTTTAGACAGTAGATTATTACCATATAATGAAGCCAGTTCTGTCACAGCTCATTTGGGGTGACAAAAACTCACCTTTTTCTAATGCTTCCTGGAAATTCTTCATCACTGAACTTCTGAAGGATCATTTTGGTAATAGACAGATTTAACAGTCATGAAAAAAAAATCACTCTGAAAATTAACAGCTTGCAGTGAAAAGGTATGAGGAAAGCATGTGCTTGTTTCCTTAGGTGCCTGAAATACTTATTACCTATTCATAGCAGTAATTCTCTTATACCTGAACCCAGTGAGAGGAACTGCAGTTCAGATTCTCATGCCAGAAACCGGACTTCTTAAAGATAAGTGAACGTTGACTTCCATAGAGTTGGGAGTAGCCATTCACTGTCTCCAAAGTGAGGCATAAGAATGAAACCTGACATAACACATTTGTGTCATAATGCAATGCAAATAATCCATTGCTAAATAAGGAGTAAATTATTTTGCTTGTAAGAAAATTGTTAATATCACAGCTGTTTGTAGGGCCAAGTACTTCCTGATGGAACTGTGTACATCATTCGTTTAAAAATATTGTCCCCATACACTAAAAGTGATATAAATTCATATGAACATTCAGTTCTGTATTTATCACCTTTACTACAAACAAAATATTTTTTAACAGCTGTTAACAAAAAAAGAAAATAAATCAGTCCATATTTGCAGATTATAGAAGAAAATACCAAATGCTAACACTAATCTAGTTATCTTCAGTCTTCAAGAGTAATTCTTCTGACATCCAGAAGTTAAAAGCTGACAATCCAAGTGAGAAGTATGAGGCCAACATCACTGACAATTATGCAACGTCAAACTAAAATGTAATATGTGCTTTTTTAATATTCAGAAAATACATGACTACTCATACAGAGAGATCAAAATTGAGAGCTATTCCCTTTTTTTTCTCTCTGGTTCACAAAGAACATTTCAGTCAATAGGTTTACAGAAATGCTCCTGAATTGTATCATCCGATGAGAATTTTAACATACTCACCTGACCCCTACTTTTGCTCTATAGTTTACAGTATACTTCTGATAACTTAAATTTCTTGCCTGTAGTAAGGTTAAATGTTTTTCTCTCTTAAAATCGTTTTTTTTTTCTGTTTTCAACAGTTTTTACTGTAAGAAAAAAAGAAGAACCTGATCTTTTTTTTTATTCTATTTAAAGTAACATTTGTGACTTTGAAGCATTGTCTTTATGGAGTGCTTCTTTATTCCTTATAGTTTTGCTCTGAGCCTTCCTTGCATCACCTTGATGCTCTTTGGCAATGTCTTTAATCTCTGCACACTCTAACAAAATACCATTCAATCTGTTATTGTTTATTCTCATTATTCTATTAATTTACTCCATTATTTTTGGCCTAAAGAAGGAGAGAGTATAACAGTGTGAGAAATGTTACTGTCTTGAAGAACAGAAATTTAAGAATGAAATCACTAATGTCATTGTTTCCTCATTGAGGCTGAAATACAGACTCAGTTGTCCTGAGCAATCTACTCAGATTAATTTTGCCTTCATTTTCCCATATGTCATCTGAGGATATTGTATTTTGCCTCAGTGAGAATTTGGATGATTATAATGCAAAACTTATGGAATAATTGGGCTTACTTGAAGGAAAACATTTTAGGGATATTTGTAAGAAATAAATAATCAATAGCTAGAGGTTTCAAATATACTGTACAAACCTTTTTTGAACTCTAGTATAATAGCAAATTCATCAGAACATTTGAATGAATTGGATTTTGGCTCAACAGACGAGCAAAAATAAAATGTTTTAAATAAAATAAAATATTTAAATCTGATTTTTTCTTTCAAGATTTTTTAGTCTGAGAAGATACATTCAGATAAAGCTGAAAATGATATTTTGAAAAAAAAGAATTTTCTGTGTGCTGAAATTAAGCTGTCAACAACTTTGTCCTGTTTTGCATATAACTTCTTACATTCCAAATCCAAAGTTTTAAGAAAACACAATTTTATTCAAAAAATTGTAACCAGTCATGTTTATCCAAAAGAGGCTTAAGATTACATTAATTCCTGGAACAATAACATCTGGGAAAGGTTTTCTTTTTATTTGTTTGACTGAGTCACTTTTTGAATGATTGTTGAAATGCTGCTTTTGCTTTGCTGAAGCATCATTGAAATGCTGCTGATTACAGTAATCACTGCTGCATGATAGGGCAATTAATGTCTTTCTATTATTTAAATCCAAGAAAGCAACATATACTTGTTAATATGCAACATAAAAATGCTAATAAATGAAAGCAGCTGTGTGACAGCTCACTGGACACACCAAAATTTCACCAGCCTGAACATTTCTGCTCCACCCTTCAGACATTCATAGAAAGCACACTTTGGGTAGTTACGTAAAATGCTGTCAAAGACTCCTTTGGATCCCCAGTAAAGCTTTATATACCACCCTGTGATAGCAACACTCAAAACCACATTTTGGTGAGGATGGCAGGAGAAGTTTAGGGGGTCCCCAGCAGTACACCCACCTCCAGCCAGCCCAATACAGCAGCCCCTCCAGGCTGCTGAGGGGACTCTGCACATGCCATCAAGGTCTGTCTGCATGACATGTCACACCAGGGAGGTCACTGTGCCTTGCAGAGTACCTCTGCAGACAACCAGACCAGGGCTAGCAGGAAGGCAGCTGCTGAAAAGATGCTATGTTGGTATGGCAGTGAATGAGCTCATCACTGTTGGATCAAGTGTATTTGTTTTTGCCAGTATTTATATGATTCATGAATTGCTTATTTTTTTACTGTTGGAAAAAGTGTTAAATAAGCAAAGACTGTCTCTGTCATCTGACTGCAGCCCAGCATCTAGAACATTCCTGTTTTAGAAACCCTCCTGGATTTCCTGAGCTTGTGGAACAGAGCTTTTAAGTGTGTGAGGTAGCCTGCAAAATGGGAAAAATAAAAGGAGGAAGATGCAGACTGGCCCATGACATTCCATGAGGTAATAGTCTCTTTAGGCAGAGCTGTCATGGGAAATGAGATGTGAAGAGTGCTTTACTAACTGGCATCATTGCATGAGAAGCCACAGTGGCAATATGCAAAGATTTTAACTCTTTCAAAAGTTTTATTCCTATTCCTTTATTATTCCTTATTCTATTCCTTTATTATTATTATCATTTAGTTACAAACATGTAAATTGGTAAATTTACAGGCAAATTTACCAATTTACATGTTTTTAAGTAAATAGTTTAGGAATAAATTCACTGATTATTTTTCTATATCCCTTGCTGCTGATTTACTGACAGCAAGTGGCGGAGATAGCACAAGGCCTGGAGACTTAAATAGATTAGTCACAAATCATGGGAAAAGCAAAAGTCCTGGAAAACCCCCTAGAATCCCTACAAAATCCCTACACACTACACAGGGAACATCAGCCTTTGGGAAAGAAGGGGGTTTGGCTAAAATGAACTTGTCTGGTGTTTGATTATCGGGGCTTTTGCTCACTTTGTGATCAACAAGAAGGAATACAGAGATTGTATTCCTTCTTGCACCTTTCCAACAGGAGGAACAAACAGTCATTTCTTTCCAAGACAGCCTGCAGTCCTGTTCATTCCCCAGTGGCTGATGCTCTGCTTTGGGGAGCATGAACATTATCCCAAAGGGCAGATTAGTGGAAACCTAGGCTTGTTTGTAAAATCAGTCCTGTTCACCTCTGAAGGAAGTAGGCATACCACTAAGCTACAGAGCTTGCTTTTGTTCTCTAGTATTAGGATTAGGCATTGTCGTAGTGCACAATTCTGAAAAGTCACTGTCAGTACTGTAGCCCTGAAGCTGTGAGGTCTTACTCCCTGTGTGTGCAGTCACTGCCGCTGTTAGACCCAGACTGCCAGCTCTGCTCACTGCAGGTTGTGGATGTGTTGGAGAATCTCTGCACTGTGCTGCACTGCACAGCAAGGAAGTTACTTCTGATCTTATGAAACATTTTACTTATGTTGAAATATAAACATGCCAATGGCCAGTATAAGCCCTAATAATAAGCTAAATATCTGTCCAGCACCTCAGGGAGTGGAACAAGAGATAGATGTCCTAGACTTTCATTTTGTCAATACTTGTTAACACACCCTCTGAACTTCCACTGATTTATTCCCAGTTGACTTCAGGAGGACAATTTACAAAAGCAAGAACTTGCTCAATTTTTGAAGTGGCAATGTCATTGGCCAGAAAAAAACCAGAAAACTGACTAAGAAAACTGACAGGGAGGAATAGCAACACATCACAGTCTCATTCACTTATAGATTAACTGTGCCAAGTTGTAATTAATTTGTGAGTTTCTGTCTATCCTCAAGCCAGCATGGTTACGTCTTGACAGCAAGGTTATGTTCAGAACGACCTTTAAAAAATGGAGATTTTCTGTCATCATGTCTGTGACAATAAGCAGTGATTAAAGCTCTGATATAAAAGATCCAAAAATAATTTAACCATAGTCTCTCGCAACCCTCCTGGAAGATGCAGATGATCTGCACAAGTAGAAGCTTTTTCATCTGCTTACTTGTATCAGGAAACTATTTCTCCAGACAACCTGTACCAAGACCACAGAAGAGAGCAACTCCGTCATTTCCCTAGGTTCTTTCCCCAGCCCTCATATTTTATGTTTTAACTGATCTAAAAATATATGCAAAATTGTGCTGAGTTTTCTCAAACCAATGCTTTAAAATGTCCTAATTCCTCATGAGAGAGCCTGCAAATGCTGAAATAAATATGCCGCTGCTATGTTCTCATTTCTTTTTTGTTTTTAAAAGAGTTTCAATTGCACATGTTCCCTGTATCTATTCTTGTTAGTCAATCAATTTAATGCACAGACACATTCTAAAATAAATAAATAAATAAATGGTTTTCATTGATCAACTAATCCTTCTTTTCTATCTGTACTTCGTAATATCAAAATCCTTCCTACCTCAAAGGGGAGGCATAGAGAAAGACAGGTTGGAGCAACAGGCATAAGAAAGTAAAATACAGGACAGGGCACATTATGGATGAAGCTGTGAACAAAAGCAGAAGACATGGGGATCCAGCTGGCTCTGGTCTTGGGCCTTTTTGTGAAGACTGTTGAAGATTTTGACAGATTGATAAAAAGTGGGATGCAAAAACATGGAGTTCAAAGGGCAGCCAACATTTCTTTCCTCCTTCTTCTGAGGGATGACCAGTCATAAATCCCAGTAATCAAAATTGATAAATTGCTCTGAAAAGATGGCTAACAGAAAGGGAAAGGAAGAACAGTATATTTAAAGGAGGTCAATGTGAAAGCAGCAGAAAGCTCAGAGAAGCAGAGAAGTAGAATGTCAGAGCAGGGAGGTGAGGGCACATTAGGACTACAGCATTAGAAAATGAAATTTGCACACACCCACAAAGAGACAAGATATAAAAAAAAAGTAAATGGCTCAAGCATTAAGCAGATGATGATATGAGCAGCTTTCCTTCTTCTGGAAAAAGAAAGCTTTTCCTTGAAGAGAGCCATGAAGCAAGTAGAATAGAATAAATATGCCAATACATATTTATAAAAATTGAAAGCACATGTGTTTTGTTAAAACATAGATTTTAAACAAAGCTTAACTTATAGGAATCTTTCCATTGAAGGAGAAACTTGGGGCCAGTTGTACATCAGCTGGTAGCAAGGGCTGAGAGTAACCTGCATTCCCCACTGAGGTCTGTGCTGGTCTTCCTCGCGACTCTGCAAGTCCTTGCAGTGCTGCCTGGCTCTGCAAGGACTGTGGTCCTGTCACCAGCCCCTGAAGCAACCACAGGGAAGGGAAAAGCTGCAGTACTTGTGTGTTTTGTTAAAAGTACTGCAGTTCTCACTTCCTCCGTATTGCACCAATGTGACATACTCCCAGCAATCCAGCTAGGCATGTGCCACAGCGGATTGCCTGCCACCCAATGAATTCTTAAGTACAGGGCTAAAGAAAGCTTTGCTGGGATGGGAGGAAGACTTGGTGGCTATGGCAGAACCCTATCTCAGGCTATGTGAAGAGACTTGGAGCACTGTGCTTCGTCTGGTAAAACTCAGATCCTCTCTTTGCCCTGGAAACAAAGTCACATCACGGTTACCAGACAAAAGCACAGCTCTAGATCCAGCTGAGAACAGGTCTGGTGGTTCCTGCTGTGAGACAGATGGGAACTGTGTACCCTGGACATCTGTGTGCCTCCAAAAAGTAATATTAATGTAAGGAGTCAAGTTACAATTAGCTCTTTGCGTTTCTGTGAGGTTCAGCAAAATGTAGTCAAATTTGCTTTCAGGAGTCAGCAGACACAGCCACGCATCTCAAGACAAGAGACTTTAATGCATTTTCCATAGAATCTGCAGAGCGTGGGGAGAAAGGACTCTTGTAAAACTCTCAACTTGGGCAGTACACTTAAAATATGCCTGCAGACCAATGCCGAGATTACCATGAGCCCCGCTGTAAGGCTGCAGGGAAGTGATTTGTACCGGGAAGTTCAGACCTAAGTGCAGTCCTTTATGAGCAAATGAAACTTTCTGAAAGTGCCAATTAAGAAATTTATTGCCTTATAAAAGCCTAGCCAACACCAAATTCAAATCTTGTGCAAACGCAGTATAATATATTAATTAAAAAGCTGTTGTGCCACCCTAAAGTTTATTTTGTCTCTTGCTCCACTTAAACCTTCCTCCCATACTAATCTTAATGTGTCCTCACTCGGCCTAAGATAAAATATTCTTCAGGCTCAGCATTGGCGCAAATTATGTCTAGTCTTTAAGTTTCCACTGGTTTCAGACGCAAGGCATTATGTGTCTCCATTTCTCTGTTACTTCAATATTTGTGGCATCCAAAGCTGGATGTCTCAAAGTTGCTTAATGTTCAATTCCACTCCCATAAAAACTGGAGCCCCTCCTTTGGCAAAACAGGCAGCCTGTCCACTGCTCCTCCTACTATTCCATTCTGATGGGGATCTCTGCACAGCTACCGAGGGAGCCTGTCGTTTTAATGCTCAATGAAACTTTCAATTCAGCTCTGCACGGGGAGCTTAAAAGCCATTTATATTACTTTACAATTTAAGAAAGAAGACCAGAGTAACATGGGTTTTCCTCCTCGCTGATCCTTACTAATGATGCCAGTTTATCACTCCACTAATTGACTCTTAGGCTGATAACTCCAAGATATATTTTGGCCTCTCAGAGGGCAGGCAGGCAGAGGCTCCAGCCAGCTCAGCACTCAGAAGCAAGTTAATTACTTGCTCAGGGAACTGTTTTTCTTCATTCATTTCTCATCTTCTTTATCATTTAGCAACCTGGCTCATTTGCAGCAGCACCTTCATCATTATATTTGTTCCTATTCCATATTCCCAAGCAGAAAACAAAGAGGCCCCCTCCAAAGTGGGTTGCTGATATCACAAGTCTAATGTGCTTAAACCACAGTTGTCCTTTTTTTCTTTGAAACATTTGAACACTCTGATTTCATAGCTTTTGATTGCTTCAGTTATCCTTCTCCTTTTTGTACAGAAAGTTGAGATGTTAACTTGTATACCAACTACAGAAAGTGCTGAGTAGGAGAAATATGAAATTATTCAAAATACATCTGGTGTGTGTGGTATTTTCTTTAGCTTGTGCCTGAAAGATCTGAAAGGTTTTGTACCCCACTTGGGATCAGATGCCATGTTGCAGCAGTGTGGCAGTCATTACATCCCAAAGCAGATCCTCTTCTCCAGACAGCTCTGAGACCCAGAGCAAACCCAGCTGATAACCAGAACAAAAATCCATTCTACGCAGGTCTAGAGGGTACAGACAATATAAAGGTGAGGTGAACGTTACTAGAGAAGTTAAGCATGGGATTGTCCTTAAAACCAGGACTAGGAAAATTAATGTTTTTCTTGTAAGTCTCAGAGGGCAATTTTCTTTAAAAAAGTATATCATTTGGTATTTGTATGTGTCATGGAGAAATAAAAGAGCTGAAAGGATATGATTTTACCTGAGAAGAAGAGGCAAGAAGAAGACTAATTTACAAGGAATCGGTACAGCCTGATCTTTAAAGGAAAATATTTGGTGTTGCTGAATGAGAGCTGAGTCCACAATTACAGGAGAAGGAAGGGAAAATGCTCTAAAAGTGTATTTACCTCACATTAAAAAATGGTATCATTTTTCTTACTGCTTATTACAAGTCACAAAGTTTAAAGTTTAGGACATTTCCATTTGAACACTTTATTCCTACAAAGAGCTTTTGAGAGAGTACATTCTTTTGGAAAAAAAAAAACAAAACAACAGCAGGGTCTGGACCTGCAAAGACCTTGACACTGACGTCTGCTAGCACCTGTGTGCACAACCACTCCCTGACGCAGATAAGACCTAGTGTAATTTCTCATGGTTACTTACTTTGTGATGTTACTCAGAAACCTCACTCTCTTCCCGCCATTGCTCTTTACCATTAACAGAAATGGCAAAAGGCATCTTGCAGTCATTAAAAACAGGTTTAGTCCCTTTTGCTCATCTTTGTATTTTCAGAAAACCATAAGATATTTTATATCCATGACATAAAGTTCAAAAGATTCCATGCCAGTAGCCAAAGTGAGATAACTGCAGTAGCTCAATACCTCTACACATTGCTGTAATTTTATATTGTTTCATCCAGAACTGTGTAAGGAATTCTTATGGTCTCACTGACCTACCAACACAGCAGTCAGCTCCCATTTTTTTTTGCTGGGAGTTTGCTTGCTCCTTTCCACAAAACTGAGCAGTGTTGTTAACCAGGTGTGGAGATTTCATTCTATTTCTCCTTAGCATTTTTCTCTGGCTTCATGTAAATTGTCTTTTTCCTCACACATATGGAAGGTTTAGATCACAAACATAAAAAACTGTCCTTTTTACCACAGTGAAATGGTACAAAATTGCTCTATTAAGCAAAACACACACACACACACACACACACACACACACACTATATTTCCACAGTAGCAGCTTTGCAGAGCGTGTTCTGAGAAATTTACACAGCTGCTTTTTTCCTGGTATTTTAACATTTATGTTCAAATTTCATCCAGGTAGGGACAGAAAAAAATGTCAGCAGAAATTTTGGAACATGAACTAAACTAAAATAGCAGCAGGCTCAGAAGGCCAGACTGATGATTATAATAAATGAAAACAAAAAAAAAGAACAGATTAGTCTCTTTGAATTCTTTTTGATGTTGCTTTTGTAGGTTCTTTTCAGTACTTTTTTTTGCTCCCATGCACATTTCTTCATATTAAAAGCACAGGAGAGGCTATATGCAGCATTCCCACCATTTTTTGTGTATCAACCACAGCTTTTTTCATTTCACAGATCATTACAGATTTGATAGAGTGATTATACAGAGACAAATGGCCGTATCCTACCACATTCTCCATATGTCATCTGGATAAAATATTTTTCTTGTCTTGGCTGAGGGGTGCATAGTTCAGAAGGACCTGTGAGTGATGGTAATTCATGTGTTCTCTTGGTAGGATGTTTAGCGTTAAATGTTATATTGTTTACTGTTATTTAAGTTGAAATCAGTGCTGAGTCCTTTCTAACTTAAACACTAGCAGTAATTATTCCCATTAGTACACGTTTTAAAAACAAAACCAACCAATCAAACAAACAAGAACAAACTTAGTTAAATCTCAAATGATTACAAATAACTTATATCTTTCAGCTTCAAATTATTTTCAGTAGAGTGTAGTTAAGGTCTTTTCATTTTTACAGGCAATTAATTTTACATTTTCTGTAACAGAGAGCCAACTTTCAAAGGTGAATTAGACATATTCAGAATGGTCACTCAATTTTCAAGAAAGGGAGAAAGGAAGACCCAGGGAACTACAGACCAGTGAGCCTCAACTCTGTGCCTGGGAAGATCATGGAACAGATCCTCCTGGAAGACATGTTGAGGCACATGAGGAACAGGTGGGTGATCTCAGACAGCCAGCATAGCTTCACCAAGGGCAAATCATGCCTGACCGATCTGGTGGCTTGGTATGAAGGAATGATGGTATCAGTAGACAAAGGAGGGGCAAATGATCTTGTTTATCTTATCTTGACTTGTGCAAGGCCTTTGACATGGTCCACGTGACATCCTTATCTCTAAACTGAAGGCTGGACTATCTGGTAGATAATGAGTTGTTTAAATTGTCCCAGTCAGAGGGTTGCTGTGGTAGGGCACTGGTACAGGTTTTCCAGAGAAGCTGCGGATGCCCCATCCCTGGATGTATTCAAGGCCAGGTTGGATGGGGCCCTGGGCAGGCTGATCTAGTGGCTGGCAACCCTGTCCACAGCAAGAAGGTTGAAAGCAGATCATCTTCAAGATCTCTTCCAACCTCATCCATTCTATGATTCTATGACATAATGGTTTTTGTCAGATGAGAAATGAGGCTTTGGGAAAAAAATTCCAAACTGTCCACCAATTGTGCATCATAATAGACCAAGTCAACTCCAGCTGCCCAGACTGAGGCCAAGCAAGGTCCTTAATATGGCTCCTGTCTGTCGCAGGGCTCTATTTTCTGAGGAAACCAGGCACTAGGGAGCAGCATGTACTCAAGCCTCATGCCAGGACAGAGTTAGGGGACAGCCAAGGTAGATACCTGAGACCTCACTTGGGAGCCCAGACCTAGTCACTGTTGGCAGCAGAACAGATTAACATATTTCCTAGTGCCATTTTGTTCTTTTCTCTCCTGTCTCCAGGAGTTCAGCAGTGTCTAGGATCTTACAGATTATTTTCACTGAGTCAGGAATCAAGATTTTCCTTGATACAATCCTGCTCATTGAAGTCAACGAACATTAACTACTATTTGCCAATAAAAACATTGAGAAGAGTTGCTGTTAAAAAAAATACATTTACTGTATACTTTCCCCGAAAATGTATATGCTGTGAAACAATGAGGTATCGGGCAGTCTGCATCTCCATCACTGTCCTCACAAAGGCAAAAATGAGAATCAAACAGAGCACTGTCTGCAGGAGGCTCTGTGCCTGGGTTGAGGCCCTGATGCAGGCTAACAGGAGGAATGATGGATTAATAATCATTGGAGATTGGCACAATGATGCAGTCACAAGGGATTCACTGTCTGCTTCTGCTGAGACCTCTTTTCAGTTGGGATTTATCCCATGGCTTAGCAGTTGCTTCAGTGAAAGACTGTATTCGGAATGTTGGGTTGTTTTGAAGACTATTTATGCCCAGTAGGAGAGCAGTCCTTAGAGCTGGTGGCTTAAAAGTTACTTCTTGTCATGGATCTTAAGCCTGCAGAAAGTTTTTTAAGGCAGAAAAAATGGCTCAGGATCCAAATTTGCATACCAGGTAACTAAGACTAGCCTTCAGATGGAAGAAGACAATGATGGCTATGGAAGCAGCTGGGTAGAAGATCTGAATCACAGACAGACCAAAAATATGCTTTTCATGAGTAAAGCATGTCAGTAAAGAAAGGTTTCTTAACTTGATACTAACGTGTCAGACAGTTCTCAACACAGACTTTTTTGTAATAAAGCTGACATCAGTATATCTTTGAATAGCACATACTAAAAACACCAACTTCAATAACACAAGATGACTAGAAGCTGGGACAAGATCTCGTAGCCTGTGGACCCAGATTTATGTACCTAGGAAGAAGAAAAAGTAGGAGTTCTGTATCAGATAAAAGGATAACAGGAGGAAGAATACAAATTCAGGATACATAGAGCAACTGAACATTTGTCTTTGTGATTTCAGTCTTTGAATTTTATTTTTCTGCTGTGGCTTAAGTCTTCTTACCTGTATGTGTATCTAGAGACTTCACAGAAAAAAAAAAAAATTAAAATATTTACCCATTCAATACAAGAATAATCTTATTTGTTTTCTTTCGATAACATAATAATTTTAGATAAATCAGTGGTCATATTTTTTTAAACAAAAGAAGTTACCATCTTTTTAAAAATGTAGAGCCTCTTTTGAGTTGTTTATAGCATTCAACTCTTAAAAAGATTAATTATTCTGTATTTGTGACTGCCATGTGTCTATGGCAGGAAAATTTTGGTGAATTCAACAATTTAAATACAGCAGTATGTCTAAGTTTTAATTAAATATTCAAATTAAAAAATAAAAAAGTATATATGTTTCTTCATAACTGTAGTAGATAAATATCTAATTTACTGCAAGATGTTATAACTGTAAACACTGTTACATCAGTACTTTTTTTTTTTTTTAATGAAAGGTTTTGCAAAGAGCAAACTGCTGTTTATTTACTTAAACTGGGAGAAAAGGCCTTCTGTATATAGCATGCCAAAGAGAAATGAAGACCAGAACGAAATCAAGAGAATATTTTCCCTGGCTCAAATAAGCAAGTGTAGTATTTTGAAGGTGTTTATTATGGAAATTATAACCAACAGTGATATAAGCAATGTCCTAAGATGAGTGTTCAAATTGTTTATTTCAGGAGAACTACTTGCAAACTACTTTTTATCTCTTTATTTGTATTTGGTTACAATTCCGAAGGCTAGGAAAAATTACAGCCCTCTGCAGAGAACAATTTACCACTAACAAAATCTGGAAAAAGGCAGTGAAAATGATTTCATTTACAATAGTTTATTTTAAAATGGAAAGGGGCCTCCATCAAAACCGTCCTTTCGGTTCTTCTCCCAGGTTTGAGGATTAATAGCACCAGAGAAAAGCCTTCCTGTGAGACTGCAAGAGAGCAATTTACTCAAACAACCTCACAGAATCAAATTTGTTTCCCTCATCCTCAACTGAGGAAAACCTGGGCACGGGTCAGAATTTGAGGTACAGCATCATCATCTTTTTGAAATAAAATAAAATAAAAAAGGGCTCAGAATGTTGAAAATTCTCATTTATTATTTCAGTTGCTTTTAGTGTATGCAGTATGGGGAGGACTCATTGCTCTAACCATTGAGAAAATACGTTATTAGTAAAGTTATAACAGCTCCAAGTATGCAATGCCTGGTGTGGAGCATGCTACAGTGAATCTCATACAGAGAATTCTTATGTGTGCTGACCTCCAGGCCTCTAGAAAGTTGGGAAAATTACTTTCATCCAAATATTTTCACTTTTTTGTCTTTGATCTTTTAATTTTCCTAAATGTAAATGCTGCCCATGCATTTTCTTTTCTTCCTTTACTAATGACAATTGCCAGTTTTGAGCCTCTGTGACCAAACTACTACCTCTGCAAAGACAGGATCAATTACAGAATAAAATGCACTACATTTGCTGAAATTTCCTAGCCCCATGAAGGATAAGATATCTCTTCCCAAAGCCCTACTCTCCTGTCATCAGCTTGCAGGAGAGAAGTCAGAAACATTTGCAGAGACTTGTTGGAATGCCAGTTATGGTAAATGCTATCTTCATTTCATTACTGAGACTAATTGAGATCACCAAAAGGAAAAAGACGGTGAGTATCAGAAATGAGCTCCTGGGGTTCTCTGATCAGTTTTTGAAGGCAAAGGACCAGAACTTTATATATGGACAGAAATGGAATAAGGCTCTTGCAACAGTAAGTAGTAACTAACTACATAGAGCTTCCAGGAAAAGCAAAGCAGTGAAAATATTGGGATTTCTTGCTTCACTGGGGACCTGAAGCCAACACCCTAGGCCATGGCTAGAGATGCAAACTGAGCTAGCAGTAGTCCCCACAGCAGCTCTTGCCTTCACACCCATCAGATCCTTCTGCTGAGAAAGAAAAGCCCATGAAAAGTTCAACTTTCATCAAACACACCAATGTTGTACAATTGTGTGATGTCATAACTGTTGTTATATCAGTGTATTTCATTGTTCTATAGAAGCATACTTTATACTGGTGCAGATGCAACTGTACTAGCATTATATTAGTATAAGTTTCATGGTAAATATAAATTATATTCCTCCAGATAACAAGCATTGCCAATCCAAAATTTATTCACTGAAAGTGTTATAAACATATTTGAGAATATGTTTATATATCAACTACAATATATATATATAAATACATTGTAGTTGATGATGTAGCAGAGAGTTGCTCATGTAGTGGCCATGGAATTGGCTGCAAAGTGAGAATTTGAAATGAAAAATAAACAGAAGAAAAAGATTTTCATTTTTAAACAAGATCATGTTTTTATGCAGACATCTCTTATAAATAAAATGCAGAAATCATGTGGAGAAAGCCAAGACCTTTCTAATTCTGCATCTGCAAAACTGTTTTGAAACAGAAAGTTTTCCAGAGATATCCCTGAAGTGTCAACAGCTCTTTATAGTCTTTTTTGTTTTAATATAAAAAAAAAAAAAGGTTGTCAAAATTGGAGAGAAGTTTGACTGACATCACAACAGGATAATTTCTAGGACCAGCAAAGAGAAACTCCTCAGCTGCCAGTTTGGATAAGTAGATGAATTTTGTCTGTATCTGGAACCAGTGTTCCAGAGCCCTTAATCCTGGGAAGCTGATAGTGCTTTAACCCCTGCTCATCTACCAGCTGGTTTATCATTGCCCTGACTGTCTCCCCACTGAATTCTGTTGTGTTTTTAACTGAGAGTTGCAAGCCAGCTTTCCTCTCCCCTCAGAACTTCAGCACAGTCATATATCTTAATATAATCACTGTTCTGCCTGGGTTCTGATCTGTTATCATTGTCTTTGACAATAGAAACGTTCTGCTTAACCTTAAATTGGCTATGTAAAGAAGTAAACTCTTACCAATGTAAATAACTTTTTAAGTTAAACTGAAAAGGTTTTTTTGGAGTAATGGACAGGCTTTATTCTGCATGGTGCCTAGTACTGTGAAAGCCAGCTCCCCATACGAATGTTATTATCACTTCAGCATGCACTCATAATAAATATTAATTAGATATTATAATTTTCCCTTATGTCTACTCTATTCTGACTCATTCTTTTCTGGAATATTTAACAAATGTAGTAGCATAATACATGCTACTACATTCTGAGTGAAAACTCAGAAAAGAATAATCCTGAGAACCCAGTACTGCACCATTATACTTAATTTTTGACACAGCTAGTAGACAGTGAAAGCTACAGAAAACACCACACTCTCACTGAATCATCTTGCTCTTCATAGATGTGATTCACTGATCATAATTACCAGCTAGCTACCAGCTGTTACCTTATCATTCTTGCTGGTGTGTCACATAAAGATGTGGAAATGTCCCTGAGCAAAGTTTCCTTCAGGAAGGCTGGAAGTTTTAACTTCCATCATATTTTAACAGAGGCAAAACTGTTTGTTCCAAATAAGCTTTCAACAGTTCAGAAGAGTCTCAAACCAAGAGAGACCTTGTGGAGAACACATCTTCAAGTTTTATATCTCTTCTTTTAGCAAAGCTCAATTATTCAGCTGCCAAAGTAGACACGCAGTAAACTCAATACAAGAAGCTTAGTCATGGGATGGCTCAGAGAAAAAAAATCACAGGCAGTAATGGAGGGTGCTGAAAAAGGCCCACACGTATTGATCTTTCGCTGCCTTAGAGTGTTATCAGTATTGAGTCATCAATTTAAGACTAGTGAATGCAACCATAATAAGGGATTACCAACAACAAAAGTTGGCTTCTGCAAATCTTAAAATGAAAGCAAACAAAACCCCAAGGACCCATCTAATCTATTTGTTTTTATTTTCATGCTTTTATATTCCCTATGAGCCTTGCAGAAAAAAAAAATTGGACTGAAACAAAGCACCCAGTAAATTCCTTCTCTTTGGTGTTGATTTAAATAATGTGGATAAAATTCTACCCATTCATGTACGTAAAAGATCGAGGTTTGCTCTGAATCTCAGATAGATAAACTAGAATTTGACATTGCCTGTTTGTATTGGAGTGCAGAAATGCAATAGACTGGTCCCTATCAGCTCTTCATAGCCCAGTAACCCAGAGGAGAGAGCTGATGATGACCCCACAGAGCCCACTTGCCTACAGGGAGGAGCATGGAGCTTCATAGATGACTTTGTGGTTTTAGAGAAGTAGGACAGTGGGAAATCTCTCTGCTACAGATAAGGTGGCAGGAGAGAACAGTTAAGTATTCTCAGTATTCCCAATATTCAACATTTCCTCCTCCCTCTCTTTGCCTTTTTTCAACTACTGTTTCATCACGTATTAGACAGTCAGAAGATGTAACCTTCAGCACTAATGGATTACCAGGTATTTCTCATTTTATATTAAATAGATTTCCATTTCATCTTAATTTTTACCCTCCTGTTTTATCTCCCAGAAGGGTCTAATGCCACAAGCAGAAGTTTCCAAAAGTCTGGACAAATTCGTTCTTAGTGCATTGAACTGTGCACTCTTAATTCCATTTCGAAGTTACCTTAAACCCATCACCTCCCAAAAACACCAAAGTATTGTATCAGATGAACAGTGGCAGCTAAATAAGATTCTGTGGTGTTTCCCTGCTGCTGAAAGATGAGTTTATGTGAACAGTTCGCAGTAAGCTGCAGAATAAAGAGCTTTGGGATTTGTTCTCCCTTCTTCCAAGTGTATCCATTTGTACAACTTACACCTAATTTACTGGCATATAACATATATATTTTAAAGTCCAGCTTATATGGAGCCAAGAAGACAGAGAAAATCTTGTGGATTGCAAAGTAATATATAAGAAAGAAGTACAAGAAAAAATGTGTATAAGCTGGAGTTTGTTCTTGAATTTTTCATTTTATTTTGACATACCATCTTTCAATACCTGAAAAATATCTAGTAGCTACTTTAGTGTATATATATATACTGTGAGCCAGGTGTAGTGTTTTTTTGGAAGTATCTCAGTGAAATCAGTCACAGTGCAAGCATCTCAATACCCTGCTGCTTGCATTAATCGTGACAGAAATTTAAATATATTCTGCAGATATTTCTCACTTAAATTTATTTAAAGGGAATGAAAATAAATATATTGAAATAAATGCTTCAGCATCATAGCTTAGCTGTGCATGAAATACACAAAAGTGAGAATAAACATAAATGTAGTTACATTACTATTTCTCTTTCATGTCCTTAGCTGGGATCTAAACTATACCCAGGTCGTGAAAATGCAGAAAGGCGTTTATGACTTAAAAGGATGCTCTCAACTTTAAATACAGTCACTCAATATTCAGACATATAGAAAGTAATGCCTCCTATTTATTTCCATGGAAACTACATGAAATACAAAGAACAGAATAGCACTATTTGATAGAACAGATTCTCAGCTACAAAACACTATTTTTCAACATGGTCACCATCATTAGCCGTGCATTTTCAAGAGCAGTGAACAAGAGCCTACATATCACACTCGTAAACACCTGTGCCGGGGAGGTGACCCACTGTCACCACTGCTGAAATGCACCACCCATCTCCTCACTGTGCTCACATCCACTGTTTGGGCTCCATAATCTTTCAGCAAACATCAGTGAATGTCAGTTGGTGACATTTTTTATTCACAGAAGAATTCAACTCCAAACCTTTTACTTCACCTGCACTCCCATGTCAGATGCCATTTTGTCAGACTGTCCCTCTGCTGCCATCTGCCTCAAGACAGTGAAATGTAATAAAATATTGGTGGGAAGGTATATATATATATACTGCCATGTAACCAATATCTGCTTCTATCATCATGGACCAACATAATAAAAATAGGATGCATTACTTTCGGAGCATCCCTGATCTATTACCAAGTTCAAGCCTTGCTACTGAACTCAAATTAGTATGTACATATAATAATAACAACAATTACTGTGTTTTAAAATCATTCTTTTATCACTCTATGAGAAATTTTAAAAAGCAATATGGAAAAAGGAAATATTGCAGTCATATCCCAAAGGCTGGAAAATGTACAAAACGTACCGACCAACTGAGGAGTCACTGTATTATTTCACATGCTGATAGCATTAAATTACAAACTTATTACTTTTTATTTTTTCTGCAAAATAGGAGTGATCTGAATTTTTGAGCTGTGAAGTACAAGACAGAAGCCTCTCAGTGTTTAGATGTTTTGCTCTTACATATCATGTCACAGGTACAGACAGAAAAAGCTACAGCAGAAGGCAACATAACTCATTCCAACTTCTTTGGTAAAGACAGCAGTCATCCAGTGCCATTTAACTGTTATTCATAGAGCTGATACTGTAACCCCTGTATGCAAGGCTTTGGCAGTCAATCCCAGCAGTACAATCATAGACAGATTCCAGTGGCCTTGTGCAGGCTGAGAGCCTTGACTCTTTTGTGAATCTGCTTGAATGCCTTGCAGCAATCCTGTCTCCAAGACTCCCTTCTCTGCTGCTGCTCCACTTCTGGTCCTAGTCGTAACATGGGTCTTGCAGGATCCAAGTGACGCAGAGGACTACGCTGCTTTCTGCATTGTGATAACTCTCCAATGGGAAAGCAATTGGAGCTGAGATAGAAAATTTTGATGTTTCTCATAGCTCTCAGTCAAGCAAACCAGTATAACAAACTGGAAGAGAAATCTTTACCTAATCTTTGTGTTTGCAACCCAGGCATAAATCTTTGCAGTGCTTTGCATGGTAATGCTCTCTAGGTTCACTCTGCCGCAGCATTTTAGAAGAATAAAATTATGGTATAAATCACTAAGAAATCAGAACAATGGCTATAAAATCCTACCCTAACTGTGGATGAGAAGCAGCAATGCCAGTAGAGATACAGATGCTCTCTATTACCTAAGTCTCTGCTGACCAGGACTGAATGCCACAGGGAAACTGAGGCACAGCAAATCTTGTACTGTTGCTCCTATGAAAAGCAATAACATGCACAGGAAAGATACAGCACCTCAGAAAACAGCTTTGAGATGACAGTAGTCTGTCATACACATGATCTTAGCTTTGCCCAGCTATGTGACAGTTCAACTTCTAATGGTCAGCACAAGCACTTGAAAAAAAGTAAGAAGATACCTATTCCACAGAAGGTGTATAATAAAATCATTTCTGGTGATAGAAACAGAATCAATGACAGCCCAGGCTTCTGTACACTGCATTATGTGCCCTAAAGGTCTGGATTACACAGACACATCTCTGCCCGCACTGTTATCTAATCTGTGCTGGAGCCTGTATACGATGCGATTACTGATGCCATACAGTTACTTCTGGAAGGTGTGGATGAAATGTGGCTCATGTTTCCTGGCATCCTACAGAACAATGTCTTCCTAGGAAACAGTATGTGGTACATTGTGTGAAAAAATACAACTCCCTGAGTCAGAAAATCAGGAGACTCCATTAGAAGAATTTCTCTTTACTACAGATGAAGTGCTCATCTATCCCAAGAGACATTTAAAGGCCATCTGGAAACACAAAAGTCCAGTGAACCCTGAGGATGAGGTCAATGCATTTGTAGTAGACTTGGCAGAAATTTCTGTCAGTGTTACTTTATCTATAAACCTGTGTTTGTCCATTTTGGCTTATTTGTTACCAAAGAATTTAGTTTTGTAGGTGAACTTGAATGTTCTGATACTATAATAGCACCTTTTGATGCATAAGGGG
The DNA here is from genome assembly GCF_002078875.1 of Numida meleagris. Taxonomy (NCBI): domain Eukaryota; kingdom Metazoa; phylum Chordata; class Aves; order Galliformes; family Numididae; genus Numida; species Numida meleagris. The sequence goes on along the minus strand of NC_034411.1, from coordinate 78,770,171 downwards.
CCGTTCATCAAGAAAAGCTAGATACATAGCAACTACTGAGAGCTGTAATAAGCTGGTAATAGCTTCAACTTGTTGCTAAGAGTCTGCTGCTTGCAATTACCTTCTCCTGCAGTAGAAACCAGAAAGCAGCAAGGCCAAGGGAGAGAGCAGTAATCTTTTTGTCCCCATGTCACAAAAGGGTGGATTCATTCTGTTGCTAAATTCTTAGCAGATGCCTATGAAATTTGCTGAGGACTTTTTCTTAAAAATTTTGCAACTGTCCATCTGTTAAAGGCACTTCCCCTCATTAAGACTATTTACATGCAAAGTTTTAAACTGCAGCTGCTTTTACCATGACACTATCAAAATATTTAGAATGATTTTATTTTTATTTTTTTTTTTAATGGTTGAAAATGTATTTTCCATTTACACTTGGCTTTGTATTACTGAGAATTTCTTCTGTTAAAAATCAAGTTGAATTTGCTGCAGTGGCACTAGCATAGCTAACAAAGTTTGGCCTAGCACTGTACCCCTAATTATCTTAATATGTTTCAGAATCCTTTTATGAACTGAAGAAAGGCCTCTCTTTTTGTCTGAGTAGAAGGGAAAAGAATAATCTTGCCTATGCATCTCCTTTACCATTCATGTGCTCCTTACTAAACTATTGTTTCCTCCCTTTAGATACAAACCTTAAGATAAGTTTCTAAGACCTGAGACACGTATTTCCAACTTAACAGAAGACTCAGTACCCTTTACAGTAAAGGCAAAAAAATTTGTGTATATTCACCACAACAGATATTAGAGGGAAAAGTTTATAACTCAGCATTAATTGTTCTAAAATGTTGAATACCCTATATATTTTATCTATGGCTAGCTTAACAAACTGACTTGCTGTACATGCTGATAAAAGGAAGAGGTGTGTTCTGATGACAAAATAAATTAAAAAAAAATGAATTATTGCTAATAGCCATCATAGTAAGACTTGAAAGGAGAGAAAGAGTGAGTGTCATCTCACAATAGTATTTATGAAGAGGAGTTCAATTTTTAAGATCCTTGATTCACAGCATTTGGAAAAGGAGGCAGCAAGAAGTATATTTAATGTCTTTCTCACTGGAAAAAAAGATCCAAACTTTCCATTCCAGACCACCAACAGACTTAAAATGACCCAGGGAGAAAATGTTGCAGGTGGTATGAAGTTCCCTGAAGGTCAAAGTGAAGGAAAGATGTGACAGTTCAGAAAATCATGGAAAAGCCATGGACACGGGAGTCAACATTTGCCACATCATGTGGCAAAAACATGTCTTTCAGGACCACAGAGACAATCAGTGTATAGCATAGAACTGATAGTATATTCCTTGTGCTGAAGAGGGGGCTCAAAAATGGTTGCATAGTAACTCAAGAAGATATCTAATAATTAAATATTAATAAACAAATAAAGAATAATAATTAAAGAAATTTATCTTAATTTCACTGGATGTTTGCAACTTCTTCCTCACCCATTATCCCCAAGCATGCAATTTTCGAAGTTATGTTGCACTATACGTGCACACTCCACTCCAACTGTGTAACTGAATACAGGACAACTTCTTCAGAGTGTTAACGAGGTAAATGACATCAACATCCATTGAGTTTTGTCACAGTCCACAATATACATGCAAATATCCTTTCAGATAACATTGTTGGTAGAGGCCCACACTCTATTTTTCTAGTTTAGGTAGTGTTCTTTGTCAGAATGGAAAAGAAAAATAATAAGGGAAAAGAAGCCAGAGAAGCAGTCCTTAGAGACAAAGGAGTAGGACAAAGGTGGCTACTCTTTAAGGATGCCCTACTAAGAGAGCATGAGCTTTCCATCCCTCAGAATAAGAAAGTGAGCCAAGGAGGCAGGAAACTGGCATGGCTTGGCAAGGGCCTGTTGATCAGACTGAGGGAAAAGAAGGGCATGTACCGGCATTGGAGATAAGGATGTGTAACCTGGGAAGAATACAGGGATGCTGTTTGGACATGCAGAGATGGGATCTGGAAAGCCAAAGCACAGATGGAAATGAACTTGGCAAGGGATGTTAAAAACAACAAGGGGTTCTATAGGTACATTGGTCAGAAGAAACAAGCTAAAGAGAGCGTACTTCCTCTGATAAATGATAATGGAGAACTGGCTACAACAGATATGGAGAAGGCTGAGGTACTCAATGAGCTCTTTGCCTCGGTCTTCACTGGCAGACGGGATTCTCATATTTCTCATATCCTCAAACCTCACATCCCTGAACCTCTTGGTAGGAACTGGGGGGAGCAAAATGCCCTCCCAGTGTAAGGGCAGAGCATGTCTGAGACCACATTCAGCATGAGACTGAATGTGTCCAAGTCTATGGGGCCAGATGACATGCATCCCAGGGTCCTAAGGGAGACGGCTGATGTGCTTGATGAGTCACTCTCCACCATATTGCAAAAGTGGTTATAAGGCAAATTCCCCAGGGGCTGGAAAAAGGGAAACATCACTCCCATTTATAAGAAAAGGAGGAAGGAGGACCCGGGGAATGATAGACCAGTGAGCCACATCTCTACACACCTGGAAAGATCATGGAACAGATCCTCTTGGAAGACAGGTTAAGGCACATCAGGGACAAGGAAGTGATCTGAGACGGTCAGCGTGGCTTCACCAAAGGCAGATTGTGCCTGACCAAGCTAGTGGCCCTCTATGAGGGAGTGACGACATCAGTGGACAAAGGAAGGTTAATTGATGTTGCCTACCTGGACTTGTGCAAGGCCTTTGGCATGGTCCAACGCCACATCCTTATCTCTAAATTGGAGAGATGTGGGTTCAAAAGGTGGATTATTTGTTGGATAAGGAATTAGCTGGAATGTTGCATTGTGGTCATTGTGCTTGTATAATCTGGAGAAGAGAAGGCTGCAGGGAGACCTCATTATGGCCTTCCAGTACTTAAAGGAAGCTTATAAACAGGAGGGAAATCAAAATTTCACATGGGTAGATAGTGATAGGACAAGGGGGAAGGGTTTTAAACTAGAGGAGGGAAGATATACATCAGACGTCAGGGGGAAGTTTTTCACTGAGAAGGCGGCGAGACACTGGCACAGGCTGCCCAGAGATGCTGTGGATATTCCATCCCTGGAGGTTTTCAAGGTCAGACTGAATGGAGATCTGGACAGCTTGATCTAGAACTTGAGCTTGCAGTTGGCAACCCTGACTGCAGCAGGGTGGTTGGAACTTGATGATCCTTGAGGTCCCTTCCAACCCAAGCCATTCTATGATTCACTATTAAAACCAGAGTTTTAGAAGAAATCTGGCATCAGTTGTGACAAGTCTCTGACAAAGTAGAATTTGAAACGGACAAAAAGAAATGTTGTGTGTAAAACATGTATTTTGAAACCTGGAAAATGGGTATTAAAGTGTAGAATGGGAGAAGAGTCCTAGAATAATGCACCACAATGACTGGAAAATTTCATTTGCAAATTATAGTTAAACACAGCTCAGAGGCATTAATAAAGGAAGATACAAGCTCAAAACTTGACTTTTCAGCTGTGAAGCTGTAGTCAAGCTGGGTGATGGCTGTCCTGCTGCTGGAGGAGCTGTCATCGGGTCATGCTTTGATCATCTGACAAAGGGGATGGCTACCAGTACTTTCAAGTTGAAGTGGCTCCCCTTACAAAAAAAGACCTTCTTAGAGTAGCTCCTTCCACCAGCCTTTCTGACCCCACACAAAATATCAGCTTGCTCATTTTAGTGGAATTTGTTTACCTGTTCAGTCTTATTTCAGTGTTCCTCTCTCTGATCTTTTATAACACCACCCCAGCATGCTCTTTGCTAAAAGCTAGTACCTCACTAGGCTTCAAATTAGGGTTCAGCAGAGAAACATCTCAGAGCACATGGAGGAACAATTTGCCCAGAAACTAGCACAAGTGCAAATAGCTCTAACTACACTACTTTTGCCACTACACTTACCTGCCCGTAAGAAGAAATAGACTGCAAACAAATCCAGATATTCTCTTTTTTAAATTTTGTACTGATCTTGGACAGCCTGGATGAACACATGCTTCTCTTATTTAAAAATACAGAAGTACATATAAGCCACGTGCTTCAAATGCCAAAATTACACCAACCTCTTTTTCTTTACAGAGCAGTTGTATAGCTCATCGGCAGATTCAGTTTCAGTCAAGAATATCAATGCCTGACATAAATAAATACCAGTGCAAAACGAAGCTATTTCAATTTCAAGTCAAATATAGGAAAAGTGATGTTGGTCGAGAGATGAAAACATTTGAGATTAAAGACAAACGAGTTCAACTGTCAAGATAACACACAGCCAGAAAGCTCTGTTAATGTTTATTTTTTATGTTAATAGCATCAGGAAATGTCTGCCTTCAACAAAATCACATCTATCTCCAGACTGGATTACTGCAAAAAATTTTCCTGACAATTCAGGGAGATGAGATTGCAAGAGCTTTGACTTTGCTGAGGAAAGAAAAGAAATGGGTGTGAAAGGAAGGATGAGGGGATCCAGTTCGGTCTAGAGCTGGATATGGTTTCTAAACATCTTCCTATATAAAGGTCTTGATGACTTGGCCACTCACCATAGGTAAGCTAAAGGATGAAGGGCTGCTCTCACTAAAGTTAACAAGGCTGGTATTTTACCTGATTTTTCCCAATATGAGCCAGAAAATTCAGATTTTGTGACTGATAAAACTCTGCAGAATTGAACCTCTTGAAATATTCTGACAGGAAATTTCAAATAACCCCCCAAAAGGCATCTTCCTTCAGGCCCATCATAGAGTTGAAACCTGTAGCTAAAGAAACATTTTATTGACTTTTAATCTTCATCATTTAGGTTACAAAAAAAAAAAAAAAAGAAAGAAAGAAAAAAAGAAAGAAAGAAAGAGGAAAAAAAATCCACAATGCACACTAAAAGTATTGAAAAATGAATAAAATATGATTATGGCATTAGAATTGTAAGAAGAGGTTTCCTTAGTTTCTATGTCTTTGACAATGTGAATAATCCCAAGTCAATTCATCATTCCAAATCTCAGGTTTCCTTTTAGAAGACCTAGATAACCACTAACCTGTTTCAAACAGCTTTTTGGAAAAGATCTACTTTTTTATAAGCAGTATCTAGATCAATCCTAACAATTTGTTTCAGTTGATATGAACGTTTTAAGCTTTCTATATAGACTACTTGTGAGAATTTGGGTCAAACAATACTCACCATTTGTTGAGCACTTTAAGCTGCTTGACAGAAATTCAAAGATTATCACACATTAGGTTCTACAAGGCCCCACCCAACCTGGTCTTGAGCACCTCCAGGGATGGGGCATCCACAGCTTCTCTGGGCAGCCTGTGCCGGTGCCTCACCAATCTCTGAGTAAAAAATTTTCTCCTGACATCTAAATCTCTCCTCTTTTTACTTAAGGCCATTCCCGCTTGTCCTGAGGCCTCAATTTCAGGAACCTCTCCCTCACATACTGCGATCCCCCTCTGTGCTGCAGAACATGCCTGCACTGGAGCTGATCACATTGTAATAGTGATTATATATTGATAATATTTTCAAATAAAAATTTCACAAAGAGACATTTCAGAGTATTTTCATGAATATGTGCATATATACCTGGAAAATCCCACCCTTGGTCTGTCTACGGTTACTTTGGCATAAGAATTAAAAATGAGTTAATGAAAGTCAAATTGTTCCAGAAGGAGAGAATGATAGAACATCCAGACTTTCTGGTTTTCTGCAGTCCTGAGAGGACAACAAAGCAAGAGGTTTCCTAACCTTTCACTGGAGAAGTCTAGTGAGATGCAAAGTAAGACAAAGTTGTAGAAATTATATTTCTCAGGAACCTTTATTATTTTAATCTTCAGGAAGTAGGCGCATGTGTTTTTTTCAAAAAATTGTTAACATATAAAACTTCTCCCTGCTTCAGCAGTCATCCAAGTAAGTGAAGGAAACACCTCTTAAAAAGAAAATTGGAAGTTGAACCTATCTAAATGCTATGCTAAGCTTCAAAGTATGAAGAGAATGGAGCTAGAAGACTTAAGCAGACATCCATGGCTGCGTAAAAACCTGACCTCTCTGTGGAAGACATGTGATATCCCCATCCAGCAACTCAGATTCAGCACAGCGCTAAATAATCCTCAACAGCCAGACAAGAGAAAAAAATGATATTTTTTGCAAAAAAATATCATTTTTGCAAAAAAATGATATTTTTATTGCAACATTAGTAAGTAGTTTTGCAGGAGCTGCATAATGTTTTTTAGTTATGTGTTGTTACAGTTTAACAGTGAGTCTACTAAACCTGAAGGTGACTGACTCAGTGAAGAAGTCAGAATAATGGTTTGCTTTCAGGAACGGGCATAGGTGTATACCTTATAGTTCTCAGTGTTTTTTATTTCTATCCCTTACATTACTTAGGACACCTACATGAAAACAAAGTGATTGGCTTTAAGAACTAATCTAATCAAGGAAACAATATTTTATCAGATATGATTGAACTGCCTCATATGTCTGATGTGATATATAAACAACTACTCATTATACTTTGTCATTGTACTTAACATCAAGGAAATGAGTTACACATGACAACAAACAGATTCTAGAGTTCAACTGGGGAGATAAAGTTAGTGGCTCTAAAACCAATCTGATTCTGGTTTTAGAATAAAGAGGTAGCAAAAGTTCTTGTTGAAATAGAACATTGCCCTCTGTGAGGGCACACACAATATCTACCAGCGTTTTGGTTATCTCTATTTCTCTTTTTTTTTTTTTGTTTTGTTTGTTTTGCTTTGTAAAGGAGATACAGATATTCTTTGACACAGTACAGTAATACCATTTTCAGCTCCATATTCCTGCCATAACAGGACCTTAAGGAAGCAACATAATGAGCTGTCTGTGCAACTGTAAACAACATGCCACAGAGATGACTTAGAAAGTCAGATTATGACATCAACAGATAATAATCAGTATCTCCAGTTACTTACAGTACAAAGGATAACCCAGCTTGAGGTGGTCAGCAACCCTTGCTGCTTCTGCTCAGCTACTTGTCTGTGCCTTTTCTTGCTCCACTAGCACAGAAGGGTGTTGTGTTAAAGCAACAATATGGAACAGCTGAAGTGAAGTTATTGAATAGCCTTCATATGCAAGAAAATAATATCTATACAGCTACATGAGGAAGGGTCTAAAACAAACCCGTTTTTCCATTGCATGGGACTTGACTACATAAGATACTGACAGCACTCAAGCTCCACTGTTTTTAAAGGGACTCAGATGTTTCAAAGGGCATAACTCCTATTTAGGAGATCATCTGCTGCAGAGGTGTTGCATGTTCAGAAGCTAGCAGGGTAAAACTACTAATTCCTGCTGATTTACCCACGTGCACACTGTCCTTCACATCAGTGGCTAATGCATTGTGGTCATTAAAGGTCAAAGTGACTCCTACCTTCCATAAGATCCGCGCATTCAGAAGTCATTCCACACATGAGCAACTCCTCCCAATCCCCATTGCTTTCATGCTAATCAGGATGACTAATTGCTGCATTTCAAAGATCTGCCAAGGTGCTACAGTGCGCTTATGTCTGAATGAACAGGAACAAGGAATTCAAAAAGGAATGTGGAAGCTTTTAACTCCCAGTCTAGAATTAAAATCTGGCCCAGTAAAGGTTTGCTATTGAATTGGACAGATATTTGGTTACTATAGTGAAACAAGATGTGGTTCTTATTTTGGTTCTTAGGAAGTCCATCCTCACATGCCAGCATTCATCAGTTTAGCAGGAACCAGTTGTGGTGTCCTTTCAGAAGGAGCCAAGACCCGAACAGGCATGGCAAGAGGGTGGAAATGGTGCACTCCTCTGGCACAGAGAAGCACACAGGCTGCTGCATGCACTGGCTTGAGAGACTTTTCAAAGACATAAATCTTGTACATTCAGTTTGAAGTATAAATCAAACGCTATTTATGGATCCTAAGGAATAATTGAATTTATATGAACTATTGTATGTACACATGGCCAGGTCCCAGCTTTCCCTCACAAATTTTCTAAATGCCCTTTGGTTATGATGACATGGTATGCTATGTCTTGGCCCTGTTTTCTTGGACTAAAAATAAACAAACATCCTTCAAGCTCTTCTTTCTTACAAAAACAGCATCCCAGCTGGTTCTGCTATACCCCACAGCATCCTCGGATGTTTCTCCTGAAGCCATGCTCACTTGTTTACCCACAACCTTGCTGTCATTTATCAGTTCTGCTTCAGTTAGGCACTGCAGCACCAGGACAGAGCAATCTCTATGCCTAAGACGGCCATACTGTTTCCAGCTGCCTTGCAAGACTTCCCTAGCTCTCCCCATTCTCACCCAGACCCAAGCTGCTGAGATCTCTCCAGCTTCCAAATCACACTGGAGAACTACCGCTTCCTTGTCACCCTTTTCATAGAATGGCTCATAGGACAATTTGTGTTGGAAGGGACTTTTAAGATCACCTAGTTGCGACCCCCCTGCTATAGGCAGGGACACCTCCCTCTAGACCAGGTTGCTCACAGCCCCATCCAGCCTGGCCTTGAATGCCTAGTTGTTTCTCTTTGTTTTGTGACAAGCTTTCCATGGCGGTGCTACTTGATAGCTGAGGGCAGTAGCCAAAGAAATAAATGATATTCACCAGGTCTTATACCTGATGGAAAACTATGTATGCTTCTCACACATCAGAACCATGTAACAGGTGACTGCACTTAAACATGCAACCAAGCAACCATGTTTTCAGTGTTTCCATGAGAGCAAACAGCTGCTTTTGAAACAGCTTCCTAACCACTGCAGCAATATCCCATGCCATCTTATCAACATGACAAGATTGGGATTCCATGCCAGCCTGGGTCAACATAACAGCTGGCTGCTGATTCCTGCCACCTCTATTGCACTGCTTCTAGCACTCCTTTTCTATAGCCTAGGTGGTACTTTGGCCAAGAAGCATGCAAGCAGGATACCCTGAGTCCTGAAAAATTTTGTTTCAGTCTAGTATGTGTCATTTCCTTAAACTTTTCTTCACTACTCAGCATGCTGATACATCATTGCTCCACCTTTCCAAACTAGGGGAAAATGGCTAGTGAGCCCAGTTCTTCCAAAGAGTTTCATGCTGTCCATCGCTTAAGACTTTCTACAAGTTGCCTTTTTGGCCTACTCTGGTGATGCTATTTAATGGTAACATAGAAAATTACACTAAAATCATTACTTCTACATACACAAGCTTCAAAGGCAACATACATTAGAATAGAGTCCTTGCCCAAGGTAGCTAACATTTCTTGGGAATCAACTACCATCTATCTATCTAGAGAAGCAGCAGCTCAGGAGAGACTTTATCACTTTCTACAGCTCCCTGAAAAGATACTGTGGTGAGGTAGGGATTGGCCTCTTCTCAAAGATAACAGTGATAGGGCAAGAGGTAACATCCTTAAGTTGCACCAGGGGAGGTTCCGGTTGGATATTAGGAAAAGTTTCTTCTCAGAAACAGAGGTGATGCATTGGCACAGGCGGCCCAGAGAGGTGGCGGCATCATTGTCCCTGGAGATGTTCAAGAAACATGTAGATGTGGCACTGAGAGACATGGCTTAGTTGGCATGGTGGTGATGGTCTAACAGTTGGACTAGATGGTTTAGAGTTATTTTCCAACCTTTGTGATTCTATGATTCTAACTGAATAAATGTTTACAAGAAATCTTACTTGTTATAAAAATGTATATATTCTTACATCTTCTCCTAGCTCTGATAGTATTGTGGGTTTCTCTTCTGCACAGAATGTGACTTTACTCTCCTAAGCAGTTTGAATAAAATATAACAGTTAATCTTATAGTCATAATTTTTTTAATAATTGTCCCTTCTTTGGAAAAATGAAAAAATGGAAATGAGCAGGTGTTCATTTGGGATATCATAAACTGTAGTCAGAAGAAAAGTGACAATTTTTGGAAGAAAACTAATGCATTATGTATAAAGGTTTTCTGTATATAAGCAGTTTGATTAATAGCACTGCCAGTATATTTGTAGAATTTTTATAGCAATTTTTTTGGCAAAGATTATACATGTTTAGAGTATGAATTTTTAAAGGATGGTCACCAACAGCCTCAGGACTGTTACACTTAGCCTCGCATCCTATTGTTGTCATTGGAGTGTTTCCCATTTTCTGTCTCTTCTTTTATAGCATTAAGTTTTTATTTTTTGGTAGAGAAAAAAATCTAGCTGAACAAATAATGCCATAGATAATGGCAGTCTAAGTAGCTGATGAGCATTAAGCCATAATATGCAGGTGTAAAACTTCCAAGCAACAAGCAGTTGCTGAGCAGATTGTTCTCCAATCAGTGTTCATCATGGCAAAAGGGGAACAACCAACAGGTATATTTGTGTTCCCTGGTGAAACAATACAACTCTCACAAGGAGAAGGATCAGAGGGTGAACAGTGTGCTGCCCTGACAAGAACAGCCAGAAGAGAACATCTGCCAGTGTATGCCATCAAATATGGACCCTACAAGTACCTGCCTCAGCTTTCTCTGTGCAACACGAAATAGTTGTAAGATTGGAGTTCGGTACACAATTTCTTATGATTGCTAGATCTAGCATCCAACCCTTAAAAAGATGCCTCTATTAGGTCCTTGAGATTACATGATTTGAATTGTGTATCTATTACATCCTCTTAAAGCTGGGAAACTTCCAACACATTCTGTCATGCGGAACATTCTAAAAGTCCTTCAGCTGTTCAAAAGCTTAGCAATGACAGAAACCTGGCTAAGTTAGAATAATTTGTTTAGATTTCATGAAATCATTCCAGTGAATCTTCTTTGATGTATGATATTATCTACAGATAGAATTTGCTATTCAAGTTATTTTCTTCATGGGAGGTCTTCTGTATCTCACAGTCCTCAGGGAATTACCTCTGAAAAAACTCACCTATTTTAATTAAGTTGCAGTAATTCAAGTTTCTAATCTATGGATTACAAAGAAGTGCAGAAAGAAAAAAAGTAAAAAAAATAAAATTTGAAAGAATAAGAAATCCATCACCTGTACAAGGCAGACAAGACACTGCCTTTTACAGTCTACAGAAAGCAAATGGAGTGTGGCATGTTGTGTAGCTGGATCACCAGCAGAGCACAAATTGTACAGCTGTGCATGTCAGATAGACAGATGTTGTGCTTAAAGCATTCTAATTAACCAGACCATTCTCGGAATAAGGAGAAAGAAATTGCCCAAATTGGTTGCACAATATTTCATTCTTTTTCATTTACCCATTCATCTAAGTGGTTCATATGCCAATAACTTCAAGCATTTTTTAAGAATGTGGATTATTTGTCCAATTGTTGGAAGATCTGAAGATATTTCTCAATTACTCGTAGCTATCCGCAGTGATTCCTGGTCAATTCATGACATTGTTTTTTTCTGAGTTACAGTGAGTAGATATTAAAATTAATATTAATGAAATTTATTCACAATTGTGCAGTAAACTAGACAGAACTGTCAGAAAACCTATTAAAATTAATGATAAGAGCAGCTTCCAGAGCATATTTTTTGCATTAAAAAATATAGCTGTCCAAATTCTATTAAATGATGGTGCAACCAACACTCTCTCTTCAAAGGCTTACAAGAAGAACGCGGTAAATCATAAAAGCATTTCTAGTTGGAAATGTCTGATTGTTTTGTAATGAAATGTTCTGAGGTTTGTCCATTATATTCGTTACTTAAACAGATCTAAGCCAAAAAGTTCACGCTTATTCCAGTGTTTCATTCCGTAAAAACTGGAATGCATATGCTTTGATAATCACACATCACGCAAGGCATATTGTAAAGCTGGAAATTCTGCTAAAGAAATGTCTTATGGTGTTTCAGCCCCTCCACTTTTGAATTGTATTTCCTCTGATACTTTAGAAAAAGCATATGCTGCACATATGATATTTTTAACATTCACCAACTGCAGAAATACTTTGGTTATATAAGTGATTAAATCCTTACAATATTTGAGCAAACCTGTCCTAACTGGAAGCCAGAAGCTCCTCACTTTCAGAATGATCTTATTTTAGGGGAAGATTGTCTGGACCATTTCTCAAAAGCATGAATTGAGATTGTTCTCCAGTTAATTTACTCCCCAGCTGTGGCCATCAACAACTGCCATACTATTTCACCAGCAGCCACAATATATAAATATTCATTTAAAACTTTAGAGTAGAAGTATAGTCAGTTTGGAAGGCAATGCCAGACAATAACACTCTTTCAGGAGAAGAGTTTTTAACAAGAAGTATATCCAAATCTAAATATAATACAACCATAACATGGAAGAATGCAGCTACTCTTGCTCATATCATCACAAAATTTCTTTTCCAGCCAAGTGGTTCCTTAACTTACCTATCCCAAAGGTTTATATACTTTCAAATGGGAGAAATAATCAAGGTACTTGGTCAAATTATATTTCTTCGTGGAAGGGGTGAAGGGGTTTTCAGAGGAATGTTTTCTCGTTGATTAGAATAATATCAGCAAGCATGACTGCACAATTTTGTCTATCTACTTTAAATCTAATCAAACACAACATGAAGTACAAAGGAAGTGATTTTGTCAGAACTTTTCATAAACATGAATATTTGCAATTGTCTTCACAACTAACAATTCAAACTTCAAAAAGGCAGGATCTATTTCCTATTCATTGTGAACTAATGTAGCTCAGTTCAAATAAGGCAGCATTGACTTATACTTGGTAAGAATTTGACCTCAAATGGAGCTGAAAGTGTGTAAGAAACTATGAATAAAGGATCAAGCAGTCATGTATAGTACATAGACTAGGGAAGATGTACATTTTTATGCCAAGAAGTATTCTTTAAAGCTTTAAAATAAGCTTATAACAAAGGCAGGCCTCATAGAAGAAAATAAAAAGCACAGAAATAGCCTGTGAAATTAGAGGAATCCAACAACTTGAGACCATCAAGTTTTGAGCGAATGAGTTGAAGAGAGAAAGGCAGAAAACGGTCCAGGGTCAAAGTTGCTCCTCTCCTGGTGAAGCTACCCCTATGCAGAGATGTCGATGCCTCGAGGCTTCAGGTGATGGTGTGCTGGTGGTTGCTCACAGAAGAGTGGTTATCACAGGGAGCAGGAAGCCAAGCACTGAAGCTGAGGCAAAAGGACATACTCAGAGCTTTCAGCAGATATCTTTGTTTCTGCAAGTTTCAGGAAAATGTTGACTTCAAACAGATAGCCCAAAAATTTTCCACTGAAAAGCAAATGAGACATTTTTTCAGGTCTACATCTGACATCTCTTTTTAATTAAAGTGATCTAGAAATGATCATTAGAGCTGATGATTGGCACATCTTTGGAAGCCAAAAGCCTAGAGTCTGCTTCTACTGATCAGGCTTCACACAGGACAACACAAAGTGGTACTTATGATGACTGAACCTGCACTGCACCCAGATCCAGTATTGAGTGTGTTAGAGCACAAGAGCACTACTCAGTATTTCTAAAATGCAGTTACTGCCAAGAAATGTCACTGTGGGAAAATGTAGGTCAAAAAGGAAAATCTCTAATTATTTTAATAAGCTGGCAAAATATCTCTTGAATAAGATTCTTCTGGAATTTTCATTAAATGTTTTGTCCTATTTGAGGAATAAAGCAAGTAGGAGAATATCAAAGTTTCCTCTGGGATAGGAGTTCCAAATTTAGTTCTGCTATAGGAGACAAAAATACAGTTGTCATAATGAAGAAAGATATATCTTTTCCATGCATAAATACATTTCAGCTCTCCTGTCTCTCTGTCTTTTCCAAGATTTTTTTTGCTCTAAATGCCACTGGGCTTTCCCTAGTTAACCTTTATGTCAGTCTATGTCTTCAGGGTTCTCAAACTCATGAAAAAAGATTTTGATTTGTATGTCAAAGTAAACGAAAATATCTGGTAACACCGAGCTGCCAGGTAATTAACAGTAATTATTTGAGTAAGCTACAAAAAGGAACTTCTACCAAGCCAGAAAGCCCAAAGTACACAAGTAGCTCTGAAAATAATGCCTCCTAGTTATTTCCCTGAAACCAGATCAGAGACAAAGAGCATAATAACACTATTTGATAGAGCAAATTCTTGGCTACAAAACATTCTTTTTCAGCATTATCACCATCATTAGCTCTGCATTTTCACCATCAGTGAACAAGAGCTGTATGCTCATAAACATCTGTACCAGTAGAGGTGACCCACAGTCACTGCTGCCACTACAGTGGCAACTACACTGAAATGCACCTTCCACAGCCTTCCTGAGCTCATGTCCACTGTGTAGCCTCCATAAACATTCAGTAAGTGTTGATGAATGCCAATGAGTGGAATTTTTTTTCCACACAGAGGAACTGTGAGTTCCACTCCTTTGCTTCATCTACACTTCCATTTTAGACACCATCTTATTAGACTGCCCCTCTGCTAACATCTGCCACACAACAATAAAATGTAACAGAAAATTGGTGGGAAGGTTCCACTTCTACTGCCATACCACCAGCATCCACCTCTGACATTGTGAGCAAACATAACAAAATAGGAGACATTACTTTCAGAATAGCCCTTGTACCATCAGAAATTGATTCTGTGCTTATCTTCCAGTCACAGTGCCTTCACCTCAACCATTTGTTTCTACTACCCAGTTATCTCTGGTCTTTCTTTGGTGTTACCTTTGCTGCATCCCTGAGAAGAGCTTTTTTTTTTTTTTTTTTTTAACTTATTCCAGAAGTCCTACATGGTGACAACCACTTAGATGCCTTTTCTTAGTTTAGAGCCTTTATGTTTCAAACATTAAAAGAAGTGAGAGTACATGGGAGAAAAGTAAGGCTAGGGGAAAGAATCATCCTGTAAGGGTATATATCCTGTCTCCAATTCAAGGTCCCAACAGAATGCACCTGGGTTTTCTGAGGATCCTTTAAATGCCCCTCAATGCATAGTCCTTGACCCCTCCCCTTTCAGCCTCTTGGAACCACAAAATTCCCATCTCCCTAATTCTTTCTTTCCAGACCTTCAAAGTCTTATTCCTGTATTTTAATGTCTTTCCTTTGTTGTTTTCCATCTCAGAACTACCACCTTTACATCTCCTCCTGTCTCACAGCACCTATTCTTTTCCATTAAGAGAGATGGGACTTTTCTTCTAAGCAACCCACCTTCACCTCTGAGAACCTCAGGTTTCTCTGTATCCCTATCCTTCTCCAGCTGCTGCAATGTGCCTACTTGTTTCAGCTCTTTACTTATCCCATGACTTGAGCCACCACTAGCATTACAGATACTTAAGATCTCCGTATTCTCCTCTCTGTCCTGGCTGCCACAACCAACCAAAACTGCCAACCCTGAGGTCATCTCTGGTTTCTTTTTGGTTCTCCTCACCCTCTTTTTGGTTCTCCTCAGGAGTGAAGTCTTGACTCTTTTTTTTCCCAGTAGAAGTGACATATGTTTCAGGATGCAGTCACCCTGCAGTACCTAGGGGTACTGGTGGATGGCAAGCTGGACATGAGGCAGCAGTGTGCCCTGGCAGCTCAGAAAGCCAATCGTATCCTGGGCTGTGTCAAAAGGAGCATGGACAGCAGGTCGAGGGAGGTGGTCCTGCCCATCTGCTCTGCACTAGTGCAACATCACCAGGAGTACTGCATCCCAAGGTGGAGTCCTCAATACAGGAGAGACATTGACTTGTTGGAGCACATCCAGAGGACCACCACAAAAATGATCCAAGGATTGGAACACCATTCCTATGAGGACAGGCTGAGAGAGCTGGGGCTGTTCGGCCTGGAGAAGAGAAGTCTCCAGAAGACCTGAGAGCAGCCTTCCAGTATCTGAATGGGGAGGCTATAAGAAAGAAGGGGACAGACTCTTTAGCAGGGTCTGTTGTGATAGGACAAGGGGAAATGGTTTCAAACTAAAAGAGGAGAGATTGAGATTGGATATAAGGAAGAAGCTTTTTTTTTTTTTTTATAATAAGGATGATGAGCCACTGGAACAGATTGCCCTGAGATGTGGTGGATGCCCTGTCCCTGGAGATTCTCAGGGTCAGGCTGGATGGGGCTCTGAGCAACCTGATCTAGCTGTAGGTGTCCCTGTTCCTTGCAGGGCAATTGGACTAGATGATCTTTAATGGTCCCTTCCAATTTAAATGATTCTATGAGAGGCAGTGAGAGACTTGTTTGGAGCTCCAACGGAAGAATATTAGGGTACAAAATAGCACAGTTAAGGCCTTACTCTGTACCCATTTATATGGGGACACAGGTGTTTTGACACAGTTCAGTTATTTAAATTAATATAGAATTCATACTACAGAAGAGAAAAGTCAAGGCTGTGAATGATTTTAGCAAGAACACTACTCAGGACATTGTACAATCTAATATGAAAGTTCTCATATCCTCGGTATGCTCACATACAATCAGTTACACTCTTTGCAAAATTAGCTTTAGGTTATCAAAATTGCTTTTGCCTGCCAAATCTGACTTCACAAGCTTCTGATGAAATGCTAAATGCACCATTTATAAAGTATTCTCATTCCACATAGATACTTGAGAGCTATTTCAGTTGCAGTGTTTTTCTTTTAAAGCCTCATTCTTTGACTGAGGAAACCATTTGCCCAGCATGGTTTTGAGCAAAGAAAATATCATGGGCATACACTATAATTTCTCGAACAGAACATAAACCAATAGAAATGTCCTTACTTTTTTGTTGTTGTTGTTGTTGTTGTTGTTAATACTCAGCAATTCACATGAACTATATGAAATAAACTACTGTTTCAAGCCAGCCTTCAGCATTAGGCATTTCCATTCCACAGTCTGTAAATATTGTCTAAGTTCCAATCAATTTGGCATCTCATGCGATACATCAACACATGGCCTTTTAAACAGAAATATCTATGATGCATGTTGTATAGCTTGCATTAAAAAAAAAATTTCTCTGCACCCTTCTGTTTAATTCTGGTTTTTAACTCAATTAAGACAATTAGAGCAAGGTATTAAATATACATAATTCTGCCATCTGTCTACCATTTGAGAGCTGCATCAGACTGCTAAGTCTGATGCAAAGGAACAGCTTGCTATAGTGCCAGTCTGGGACAACACTACTGTATCTTTCCTTTGCCAGGTCAGGAGTCCTCAGACCGTGGAGGCATTTCCACCAGGTGATGCTCAGTAACCAGACAATGAAAAGCTCTGTTTTGTTCATAAAGGAAGGCAATAGACAAGGCAGCCTTTATATTCCTCATTGAAATACCTACCAGACAAGTGCAGAATAACTAAGCTTTCTCAACTAGTCATTAAATGACATTTGCAAGAAAATAGTGAGCATTTTCCATATTGCAGTCCAGTAGATTATAATATAATGCTCATAATCTTCCTCAAATTAACTTGTTTATAAATTGTTTTTAATCATCTATGTACATACACCTATATGTGACAATTTTGTACCTTTACTGGTACAAAGTTATAAGAAATGTTTTTAGAGGACTATGCAGCATTGAAGAATTTTTGCTGGTTCAGTTATTCTGATTGAGATCTTGAATATACATTTCAGGAAACTTCATAGAAAGTAATTTTTAAGGCTAGCTAATTTGAGAGTACTGGTTTAAAGCAAGTCTTCTGTGGCATGGTATCACTTCCACTATGAAAAGTTTTGATCATCTGCAGTACAACTCAGAAAGAAAACATCAACATACTGCAGCACAAAATGCACTCATGAGACCTGATATAATAGCAACATGCTTTATTGGGAATACCTATAACACTGCTACAAACAGTGAACTGTATTTACAGACGGAGTTTGTATTTCATTCTTCTCAGCTGAAAAGCATTAAAGTCAATGACTTTTTAAATTAAATGAGTGGATATTTTTGTCTGAATAATCCTATTCACAAGCAGCTGAGATTAACCATGACTTTGGCAATTTAGAACAGTTATAATGACATGGATCACATGAACCACTGAGTGGTGAAATCTTTTTTCTGTTTCTTTTTTTTGTTGTTTTTTTTTTTCTTTTTTTAAGAAAAAAGAAAAAGGAACTTTGGGATAGCTGACTACTCAGTTTATGTTTTAAAGGGTCCCAGAAAGAAAGACTGAGATTTGGATCTTTACCGTTCTTCACTGTCTTTGAAATAGATCCAGAAAATAACTCCTTTCCATGGCTGCGCAGAATTTATGGACACACAAAAAAACCATAACAAAACACAAGAACACCTGATACTGGAGAGATGGAGCCTTTCCTGTGACCAACAACAATCCGGACTCACTGTTCTGTATACCCACCCTTCTCAGTGATCAGAAAAACATACACAATTGAACCATGGAAAACGACTAAATTATTTAATAATGTAAAGCAAATTCTTCTGTAGATGAAGTTATGATTTAGGTTTTCAAGGCCCATGTTTGTCCGAGACTGGAGTTACATGAATATAAAGTCTAGGAATATGGGTTTACATGAAATATCAGTGCTGTGGGAAGGGCAACCAGGCAGAATCTCACTGTTACCAGGAAAGCTGAGAAATGTCTTCTCATAGTTTACCAAAAATTACTATACTGACCAGCCACCTACAAAATTATTAGAAGTTAGAAACAGCAGTTTTGAGGGATATTATTTGAGATTCCAGTTTTCTACTCACACTAGATTAAGTCAGTTGCATTTAATCAGAAGAGATGAAGAAAAGGAATTCAAAGATTAAGAATTTCACTGATTCTTTCTCTAGTGTTACATAATTTACCAATACAACAAGAATAAAATTCAAGAAGAAACTAAGCATATTAATAGGATTTAAAGTGCAATTTCCAGTTCACAATTTACTTAATCGTTTAGACTGTCAAATTTTGCATGCAAACACAGTTATCACAGGGAAGTAGTCTGATGTTGGAATACTGCCTTGCTTTATGAACAAAACAGGGCTTTTGAGGTCTGGTTACTGACTATCACCTGGTGGAATAACTGTTCTAGGAAATATGTTTGCCTATATATGTAGTTGCCAAGGAGAGTATTTATCTAGTGAGAAATTCTGAAAATGAAAATAAGCCATTTGCATAAGACTGGAGGTTCTTTCACATTCCCACCATACGAAGTACTGACTACCAGCAAAGGAAAAGTGTTAAAACACACATGGATAATGTCTGATGATTGTGCAGAGGGAATTATTAAGTAAACATGGAAGATTAAGTAAATAAAGTGTAATGACAGTAAGCAAAGGTTCATTGGAAAATGGATCAAGAAAAAGAAAATATCCCCATTAAGAACAAGAAGTACAGAACTCAGCCCACAATATTGATGCATGCACTTTTTTAAAAAGATCAAACCGAAGACTTACGGAAAAAAAAAAATCTAAGAGGAATATTGTACGAGGCAGGAGAGTAAGACAAAAAAGACAAAAGAACAAAGACAAAAAGAAGTCAAAAGATACACTTCTAGCTGAGAAGGTGCTTTGGGAGTTGAAGAATTAGGAAAGATGATGAAAGTAGAAAACGAACTCCAGTGAGGAGTGCAGATTTCACCGTAAAGTGAGAAAATCTGATATCACAGTATCACTGAGTTCACTCATGTTCTTAAAGCTTGCTCAGTATTTCACTAGGAGTGGCTATTATAATAAAGACAAATAAGTTAAACTATAAATTCCAAGCAACTTTGAAAAACCTTCTATTCACTTCATTCTCAATTATTAGTTGCTTTGTAATCAACTTTGTTGTTTCCATAGTAATGTTACAGAACAGTCAAGAACTTCCAATTCTCACCCTAGAGATGGCAAAATGAATTAAGATTCTTAACAAGAAGAACAGATTTGTACTGAGATGAAACATGTTAAGTATGAGTAGAGGAACATCCAGCATCAAATGACACATTATGAAAACATTCTGAGTGACCTACTTTCCTTTCCAGTTGTATCTCAGCCTGGTGCCAGCACAACTCCTCAGCAGAATACAGGTGTTCAACAGCTTACAACGTCTTAAAGCCAATGACTTAATTTGCTTATCTAAGTATTCATGATAGAGAAAACTTAAATAAGCTTTTGCTTTCCTTTCCTTGTCTCAATGAGAAGACAACTTTTATTCCTAAAAAATCCTTTGTTTAAAAAGACAATCTGGATAGTATTTTTAAGGACTTAAACATTCTCCTGAAAGTTTAGCACATTGTTTAACGCATTTTTATCCCACATTTTTTCCTCTAAAATAATAAAGGGGGCCTAAAACATATTTAGGTAAGGTAAAAATCTGAAACCCTGATTTCTTTCCAATCTGACAAAGATGTCTAGTGAATAGGTAAAATATGTCTGTGATATTATTGTGCAGCATAGATAAGTAAATAACATCCAGTTTCAGTTCAAAGAAGCTTTTGCAAGTCTGCTCTGAAGGTAACGCCTCCTACTTTATAAGGTTGACCCACAATGTCAGAGGTAGATATTGGTGGTTTGGCAGTAGAGGCTGAACCTTCCCACCGATATTCTGTTACATTTTGTTGCCTTGAGACAGATGGCAGCAGAGGGGCAGTCTGACACAGAAGTGCAGATGAAGCAAAGGTGTGTCACTGAATTCCTCCATGGAGAAAAAATGGCACCCTTTGACATCCACTGAGGCTTGCTGAACATTAATGGAGACCAAACAGTGGGTACGAGCTCTGTAAGGCCATGACTGGTGCTTTCCAGTAGCAGGGACAGTAACAGTGCATTACTTCCACTGGTGACCATGTTTACAAGTGTGATATGCAGGCTCTGTTCTTCTGGTCTTTGTAATTCTCGTGGTCTCCATGGAAATAATTAGGAGGTATTACTTTCAGTGTAAGCTGCATAAAAAATTTTACAGCTTTTCTAATATTTTCCTGAGATCCTAAAAGCTTAAAATTACCTAGAAAGTATACATCCACTAATTGTGTTGGATAAATATATTATAAAGCAAATTTTAAAAGTTAAAAATAACAACTCAGAGCATTTTCTTCATTCAGTTACATTTTAAAGCTATTTTAAATTGCACATGTAATCTTATTACTAACTGTTTTGCTTATGAAGAAGCAAAATTGATTCTGGCAGGTTCTTGGCAATACCAGGCAAAGTATTTGTAAGCAGGCCAACAGGCTCCAGAAAGAGGAGTTGAACTCACCCCACTGGTGAAGGGGCTCTCTAGCAGCACAGCACTCTTTCTTAGCAAGGAACCTTGGCCCAAGAGTTGCTCTCCCTTCAGTGGCTGCCCTTACGTGAGCCCAGGGTGGCTTCCACTCTGGGTCCACCCCTTCTGGTCAGGTTGGGATCACAGGTGCAAACAATTTGCCTGCGCTCCCTGGGCAAGCCATACCCCTTCACCAGGTGCTTACTCACCAGTTCAAGCCCTGACCTAACAGTTCCTCTACATTAACATATCTATGATGCAAAGTTATATATTTAAGCTAATTTAGTATAATGTGAATATTTGACCTTTGAACTTTAAGAATCTATAAGTATTTAAAACAAACAATTAAATGAAGTATATTTATTTATGTTTTTAAAATCTTGTGGCTTTAGCTCCTGACCATCACAAATCTTTAACATCTTATTAGCCAGTTAGGAGTAGGCAGTAGCCATTAGTTTGTCCTGTATTTAATTCTACTCATAAAGAACTAATACTGTGAAGAAAAACTGCCCCATGAATAACACTTTTATCAGGAGAGAGCAGACCTCTCTAAATTTCTAGATGCTCATCCAGACCACAAGAATAACTTCATTGCTTCCAGGTATAAAATTGTAAAACCACACACTAGGAAGAGCCCATGAAGGGTTTAAGCCTATGCCCTTGATAAAACAAGATTGTTTTGTCCTGCTTGATACTTTGTGTCTGAAAGAGTGCAATTTTTCAGGAATGGCTGCAGGTCAATGACCAGTTCAAAGGCATTTTGATAAATTCTGCCAAATGTTTTGCCACGGAGGATGGTGATTAATTAACCAAACCAACTAGCATAGGAGTATCACAAGTAATCAGAACTTTCTTCTCCAGTACAAAAAGCACCATCCCACAGAATGGTTGCCATCTTCTCTTATTTTTCTTCTTTTTCACTTGGCAGCACAAAAATCCCAAAAAACAATATTTCTGTCTGATCTGTTTTCCGTATCTCCATTCCCTGAACTGATGCTTGATGATTAAAAAAAAAAAAAAGTAATCTTTTCATTGAAATATTTTTTCCATTATAGTCAGATGCATCAATTTGTAAAGTTAGACAGCTCCTATAAACAATCATTCATTCCTCCATCTTACATGACTTTTATTAAAATTTTCCTAGTCTTGTTAACAGACTCTCCTCATATTTCTGCGGTTTGTTCATTTCCAGGAAGAGGGAATTATTTGTTTTTCTGATTTTCTGCAGGGTGTTCTCCAGAGTCCCTCTTTAAGATTGCCCCAGAGTTTGATGCTTTGTCCCAGGCAACATGAAGCTTTATAAATCTCTCCAGTCACTACCTCAATCTTTTTCTAAAGTCACTTGAGAACCTCTTTTACTTTTCTTCAATAGGATTTGGGTAGAACTCTCCTTTCAAAACCAGTAGCGGATCAGTCTGCTCTTTTCTCACAGTTGTTACAGTTCTGTTTGAAATGTACCAGTTACAGACTTCTCAATGTTACTTTCATATAACCACGTAGTTGAAAAGTCCTGGCCTTTTTCCCACCATAGCTATTTTCTTACTGAGTAGCTGTATACATTTCAAAAGGCCAATTCAGTTGGGAAGATACTATACTGAAAGTTAAGTTTGGACTGACACTTCCCCAAATTCCTGTATTATTTTCTATTTTCTATCAAAAAGAAAAAAATAAAATCTGTTACAAACAATTTGGTTAATAAATGTTGAGATCTCACAAAGCATTTGTCACAAAAACTCTTTAGAAATTTTCCGGTACAGCAAGATGTGTTCAGATATGTACTTGGTCCAGCTTGTACGCTGTTACCCTGACTTCCAGCTCAGTGCCATAGCTACAGCACCATGATATCCCTCCATGACTGAATGCTTATTAAATGGGGGATATTTTATAACTGCAGAAAGTGCCAGTATCATGTGGTAATAATTAGTGATATTGCAATTTTTTAGGACTCTGATTAGAAAAAAACAGCTTAAAAGGCTAAAAGCAGATGAAGTTAAGTAGGGGAAAATCATCTGGCAAAGGCAGAAAATGTGTGACAAAACGTGCTTTCCTTCGTGTAAGCATACAAACTACATAAACACACATGCGAGCAATTTCTTTTTCATTCTGGCTTTTTATTCTGTCCCCATTTCCAATGGTCCCAGCTAAAATTCTGCTGCATTAAAGTGGCTTCTTCATGTGTTACCAGCATTAAATATGAGCTTGCTTCTATTAATATCAAATATGTATTTTGCTACCTCTATCACAAATTCGAAGTCAGTGTCATGCTCTCTGGTCAGTCTCACACACATTTTAAGGAAAACACACATAAACTGTGATTTAAGATTACTAAAGGCCCTCCCATCAAGATGAACTCTCCTAATGATTTTACTTATAGGATGTCCCAGTAACTACCAGCAAGAATGAATGGTTATTGTTGAAATGAGTCTGAAGGAAGTAAAGCTTTTAGAGTCTTGGTTAAAACTCGGTTGAAACTTTTTTATTATGTTCAAGGAAAAAGTTGAAAATTACCTTTGTTCATGCATGGTTGAGCCTGGAAAAACTCATTATCAGTGCTAATGTTTAGTTCAGAAACAAAATAAAACCTAACCTGTACACATTGTCAGCTAACATACATGTTAAAATACAGATATCTGCTCTTGTAGATTCCCCCCTCTGAACATTAACTTCCATTTCCCACTGATTTTCCATTTTAATTATCAAATGAGCCATTTGGTTAGCTCAATGACAGTAAGGAGCCACAAACAAAACATCCGCTAATTCAGTGGGAAAGTTTTATGTATCCTGCAGTTCTTTGTCTTTAGGAAAACGATCTTATATCCTGGTGTTAGGGATTCTGGCACAGTACAATAATGTTATTTTCATCAGTGTAGACACAGTAAATAACCCGCTGACCCAGCTCATAAAGTGCACCCATACACATCTACTACACATATATTAACTTGTGGTATTGCCTTGATATCTGCTTTTAGGTTTTTAATAGTACCATTATGGTCACATAAGTGATTACCTTTTCTTGCTCAGAGGATCCTCTATTTACATTTAAGATGTCAGATGTTTGCAAAAGTTGCTGAAGATTTTGCTGTTGTTTTAATCCTATTGACATTATGAGACAATATTTTCTGGGAGCATCAACAAGACTTTCTCTTCCCACATCCATTTAGGAAAAATACACTGGTCCCAATTATTAACCATTTACTAATGCTGAAATGTGAGCCAGAAATGCCAAAGGCTCTCCTTCAAATTTCTAGCTAAGGATTTTGGCAGGCAAGAAAATTACCTTTTTACTAAGGTATTAAATCCAAACTATGTTTAAGCTATTGAGAGAAAAGAAGAGAAAAGCATGGAAGCTAATAACATCAGTGGTACAGTGTGCAGTGTGTACCATGCACAGAATATATCAGCACCTAAAGAAAGATGATGCCAAGAGCTTTTATAGCTTCTTACTACCTTGGTAGTGGCTATGCCAAAGAGTGGTGGAGGACCTGCTAACTAAGAAGATGATGATACCTAATTCTACTGTCAAAAGAAATCAGGAAAGTTGCATGGAAACATCTCATGGGCTCACTTGTGATCTTTTCTTACCAAAAGGCAAAGCAGTCATCACTGTGCAGAAGGTAAGATACCTTTGAGTCAAGTGAGAAAGCAGAACTAATCTCAGCAACAACAGGGCAGCCTGCTCTCCCTGTGCTCTTACTTGGCAGCTCTTGAACACTTTCCCTGGAGGAGGCAGTCTTCCCACTGAACATATGTGCTGACACAAGTATGTAGACTCTTTCTGTAGTAAAAAGTGGCAGAGAACAGAGAGAAAGCATCATCCCTTCTTTTTCAAGTGTGTAAAGAAGCGATCTTCTGTTGAGCATCGCCTTGGGTCACCAGGTGCAGTTCATCCTCTGCCCATGGTAACAACAAAGACCACAGCAGAAATAATGGCATTCAGAAAAGCAGAGAGTTTCTCAGGATGGAGTCCACGAGTAAACTACAGAAAAGGCTGCAACCGTATTCATCCCAGACACATGCTCTGACTGAGGGAGAAAAAGGAGTTTCAATCCCCCTCTGAACCTGTCATGGTTACAGGAGTTTCTGTCTGGTGTGATTGTCTCCCTTGTTACTCCATCCACAAAAATAAAGCACAACAAAGTGGGCGTAAGAAAAGCAGGAAAGTGCACTTATGTCTCACTCTCCCTGTAAGGTGCAAAAGGAGGAGGGCAAACTTTGAGATGTGCTTTCCCCATCCCTCAGGGCTGAAAGGACCTTCTGTTGCCCCAGAACCTTCCAAGTATTACTGAGTAGAATACACTCATCATGGAAATCTTTGCAGGCAGTGCAGAATTTGCACAAGTAAGTGCCATCATTAGAAGAAAGGAGAATTACAGAATCAGAAAGAAGGAAGCGTCATGAAAGTCTGAGACACGTGCACTTCCATAAAACTAAAATAGAATCCAGAATTCGCTGTGGGAGAATTAACTGAAACAGAATGAGAGGTTTATTTATGTATTCTCAAATGGAGCAAATTCATCATAATGATTACACATAAAAATTAATAAGTGGCTCTGGAAAACAGCTTTACTGCAGCAGTTGCTGTGTTCTTCAGGTATTTTCTGTGAGAAACCCATATTTGTTTATCTACAGCAAAATTGGCAAGTTTTTAAATGAAGTTTTGCCAAAAAGAGAGAGTATAAGAACGTATGCCATGCCTTCTGGGCATGATTATAATCTAACTTATGGCAACATAAATCATGAGTTACTTCAGAGAAGCTGAAGAGACTCAGAAAGAAAATCAAAGCCAGAGCGCTCTGAGCTGATTGGGGTACAGGTGCAAGGGTGTAACAGCTCTGTAACTTTCCCAAAGATATCTTTTATTAGCGGGACAAAGTTGCCAAGAACCTGGCTATTCTGTAGGAAAAAAAAGAGGCACAAACGTGAAGAGGCAACACCCCATGAATTTTGCATCTCCCTGTTAGGTTTTCTTCCCGCCCTAAATGTGTTGTCACTTTTAACCAGCTGGTCATGCACCCTGTAAACCAAGTGGGGCCATGTGTTTAGCAGGATGTTTTCCTTCCATTGCTTCGAAGAACTGGACTTCAGAACTAACTCAGTTTAAAGACTGGCACCATATGTTTGGCTTAGGACCTCTCTCTCTCAATCCTCTATGGTTGAAATTATAAAGTAGGAAAAAGTACTTAATGCTGAATCATCCTCATCTCCAAACCAGCATTTCTTTATGAATGACTGAAATTCTCCTGAAGCATGCAATGCTGGGAAGGAAAATAATCACACTCACGAATTTCCATGTAGTCTTGTGAGAACAGCTTAGCTAAAACCTTGGCCAAGATGAACTAACTCAAAGGTATTTGTATGTGCTAAACGTAAAACAAAAATATGAATATATTTTCCTTCCCTTTCACTGCCACCTCTTTAACAGCCTCCCAGAACACCCTGTTTTGTGAGGCAGGACTTCAATCAGATGGCAGGAAGGTATAAATTATAGTGCCTTTCTTCTACAACCAGTGAGGGGTAAAAGCAAAGAGCTGTAAGTCTAGCTGACAGCTTTGCTAACTCTGGGAGCCACCGAGGATGGGCATGGTGGGATCTGTGGGAGCACAGAGCCCTGTGTTCTGCTGCCAGCACTCATCTGCTGCATGAGAAGTTCTCATTCTGAAGGGAAACAAGTTTAACTTCTCTTTTTCTGGTCTTTCAAACCTTGGGGAACAAACCTAAATGATTCTGGGATAAAAAGAGTCCATCAAAGCACAGCATATAAACAGCTTTTTTCTCTACAGAATCTGTTCGTGAACTGTTTTTTCCAAGAGGCATTTCATGCTAGCCACTGCAGCCTATCTTCTCCCTGCTGTAATGAATGTCAGCTTGTGCTGGCCGGAGGCCACCACTCCACAGGATCCCTCTCCATGGCACTGGAGACTGGACCAGTGACACAATCACTTCAAGATGCTAAGCGCCAAGAGGTGCCACCAAAATGCAAACTCACTCTGTCAGAAAAACATCCTCCAGCAATAACTTTGCCATGACAGTCTTTAAATGAGACTAAGTATTCTGTGCCCTCCAACAGCCTAGTGTGAGCACAAAGACTGTGTCGTTCATGAGTTAATTTGACAAAAAATGCGACTTTCAGTTCAGACTGGCTGTGGATCAAACCTGCCTCGGCAGGTGAGAGAGCCAGGCACGGAGCTAGGCCGTGTGGATCCACAGCTGAGACAGAAGTTTGGTGACAAGCACAGTATCACTCTGACAGGGTGAAAACATTTTCACAGATGAGCTTTACACCAGAAAATCCAATTCCTGTCAGAATCAAAACATCTCAAGGGAATGTGTTATTTTTTAAGACATATTTCTGCAAATGCCAACATCTTTTCAACATTTTTTTTTTTTTGCATTTTAACAGCAACAAAATACTGTGTTTAGACACAGCAAAAACTTTTTTCCGTTTTCATCAGCTGGTTTTATGACATTCTTGCTGACACCACATAGTAAAATGAGAATTTACTATAGCCGATAATTTTATATTATGATATGTCAACATAATCATAAAACACTGTCAAAACATTATAATGTTTCCTCAGTTTTCATTTCATAAAGACTTTAAGACTTTCATTTTACTTTAACTCAGGATGCAATAAATGAAGTAGTATCATAATTTATCACTGGGTAAGGATTCTATTTTGTGAACTGTTTATACGCAATACTGCTCCTCAGTTTTATAATACTGCACTTCAGTGAGTAACACAAAAACCCTTCTCTACCTGAAAATGACTGAAAAGGCTCTTTTTATTGCTAAAAATAAATGAGAACTGAACAAAAAGATAATTATTATCAATATTCTTTTGGTCATATCTGAAAAGACCCTGAGTTTGAGATAAACAAGGTGGTAGACTGGAAGAATTCAGCATTTTAGTGATATTGATGAAGAGTAACTGATGAAGACATTTTTATTTTCCAATTTTAATTCTAGCCCAGTGACTGCTGCAACACTCATAGCTCTGGGCTCTCAGTCCCTAGGGTTGCTATTCTTTTCTGCTTCTGATATGGGCTCAGATTTGAAAGCACATAAAGTGGAAAATGATAGTGAAACCTTATAAAATAATAAAATAAGCTTTGCAAATGAATAACAGGAGACCATTCAGGTGAATAGCATATGGATTTTTAAGCTTTAGTTGATATAATCCTAACATTTCCCTTCTTAACTTTTGCATATTATATACACAATGTTTTGAGTTGATTATTCTTTTTCTGTATTTGAAATCATAGAATTTTAAACAAACAAACAGAAAAAAAAATCTTAAGTTGAATTAACTGGTGAGGCCACACCTTGATTACTGTGTTCAGTTTGGGGTCTCTCACTACCGGAAAGAAATTGAGGCCCTGGAGCATGTCCAGAGAAGGGCAACGAAGCTGGTGAGGGGTCTGGAGCGCAAGCCTTGTGAGGAGCAGCTGAGGGAACTGAGATAGTTTAGTCTGGAGAAGAGGAGGCTCAGAGGAGACACTGTTGCTCACTACAGCTACCTGAAGGGAGGTTGTGGTGAGGTGGGTGTTCGCCTCTTCTCCCGTCTAACTAGTGATTGGACTAGAGGGAACGGCCTCAAGTTACAGCAGGAGAGGTTCAGGTTGGATGTTAAGAAATTTCTTCTCCAAAAGAGTGGTGAGGTACTGGAATGCGATGCCCAGGAAGGTGATGGAGTCACCGTCACTGGAGGTGATCAAGAAACTTGTAGATGTGTACTAAGGAACTTGATTAGTGGACATGGTGGTGGTGGGCTGATGGTTGGACTAGGTGATCTTAGAGGTTTTTTCTAACATTAATGATTTTATGATTCTATGAATTAATAGAATCACACATTTAGTTTTATGAAGAAATCTGCTGAGGACACTAATTAATTACCAAGTTAATGTCTCATTCTACACGGTCAACGCAGACAACCAGCTCAAACCACTTGGTTCCTCCCTGCCCTTACAAGTTAACACATCACATCTCTATCCATATTTTTTAAGGTAATGGGATTCTTTTTCCATCTTTTCTTTTAAAGGAATGTTTATTCATATATGTATATATGTATAGATTTTTAACAGTGCAAAACAATCTCTAGCTCAATGACCTCACTTCTTACCCTAAAAAAGTGAAAATTTGGTCTTTTCCCTTTGTCACACTTGCCATACTTTATAAGTTGGAAGCACAGAAGCAGATGTTAGTCAGACTTTTTGTTACCTAAAATACATACTACTTAGAGTTACTTCAGTGTCCTTGAAATTTCGGAACCAAAAAGAATAAACAGTGCAAGCATGGTTTGAAGAGACAAGGTTTAAATGCTGTTTAATTCCTCTTTCAATTTTGAGAAATGAGGATAAGCAATTTAAGAGAAAGTCCTTCTCACATCAGAATTGCTGATCTGTCATCATACAGGAAAAAAGATATGTTGCACATCCTTGAAAAACAGGAGTGATCCTTATATTTAAATATCATAGTCCTGGAGTTAATATCTCATTATATGGCAGGTACACTCCAGTTAATGCAAATGTAGCAGGTGCTTTTCTCTGGAAATGAGAGGATTACAAGCTACAAGGAAGCTGTTGTGCAGGACATTACATACCTGTTAAGTACATCACACATTTTTCTGCGTCCCTCACTTGAAACCAGTCAGATCACCTTGATCATTTTGTGACTGAAGGGGGAAACGCCTCCTGTAAGTAACCTGCTCTATTAATCTTTTCTATTTTCAGTACAAAAGACAAAAGTTTTCTTTTTAGAAAAAGAGGTTTTTAGTTATTTTTGCCAGGCCTTAGGCCAGCATGCTATCTACTCAAGGAATGTTTCACCATCCTCTAGAACAAGGACTAAGACAGACAAACTTTCTCACAGATTCTGCCAATGCATTTCAATTCTGCCTGTAATAACAGTCTTGCTATTCCCACCACCCAGTTTCTTGTGAGCAGACAATCTGAGCCCAGTTAAATTTACATAAAGAATTTGTACTGAGATGTAAATTTCAACTTTATTTCCCTCTGTACTTTCCTGAGATATCTATGCAAACAATGCTAACTTTACCATCAGCGCAGCAAAACAATATGGCTTTAAAACGAATAGGAACCTCTTGCTATCAGGGACAAGCAATCTAATTAGCTATTAGTATTTCAATGTCATGCAGCTGTGGGAAGACTTGGCAGTGTCCACATCTTGCCTGAGCTGAGCAGAAAGTTAGCTTAAACATGACTGAGTCAAAGATAATGGGGAAAGGTGATTTCCACCTGGAAGGGTATAAATCACATCATTTTTCATTTTCTGCTTTGGGAATCCAGAAACAGCAATCAATCTTATTGAGATTCTGTTTGAGTGTTGCCAGAGGCTTACAGTGTTTCTCATATGAAGTAAATTGTTATAAACTTAGGAAAAATGGTGATAAATTTTAAACATATCTAAACTTTCTTGTTTGCATTTAAGAGCTGGATTATTTTTTTTTATTGTAATGAGCGTCTGACTTTACCAGGAATGTCCAGACTATGTACACTATCCATTTTATTTCAATCTGTCTATGACAATGACCACAATGACCTTCTGTCTGTATAATTCATTGTAAGAAAATATTTTTGTATGACAAGATTGCTAAGGAGAAAAAAATAACATTGAAAGCAGAAGTGTAATGGGTGGTTCTATGTAGATGTGATAGTGGAATGCAGATTTGAGTTACTATAGTTTTAAATAGAAAATCTATATTTCATCTTCCCACTTCCACCCTTAGGAAAAAGCACGATGGATCTAAAATAACACCTCACTCAGTGACCCACACTTTGTTTCACTACTGGAAAATAAAGGAAAAAATTACCAGTTGTTAAGTAGAAGGTGTTATTTCCTTTATGCTATGTAGTCATTTCTTAATCCTGAATGTCAGATTTGCACCTACGCAATAGCTCAGTTGCCAAATTCCCATTTTCATCAGGATCCAAGTGGCAGCTTCCTGGCCAGGTCCAGCCACCTGACACTTCCCCCTGGCCCATTGCCCTTCGCTGGGAGCCAACAGGAACCTGCCCCATAAACCTCTCTTCCTGTGCCTGCAACAAGCCAGCAGCCATGAGTTTGAGCTGCAGCGAGCACCTCCATGTGGGAGGAAGGCATAGGGCTGAAGGGCTCCTGGCCTTCCATGTGAGTATGATCAACACAGAGCAAATCACAGTGCAAACCAGGACACCTCTGGTATGGTTTGAGCACCTTCCTGCACCTATGTTCACTGGGACAACTTGCTGCAGTCAAATGTAGGCTGGAAGAGTTTGAAGCTTCTCAGGCTGAAGCTGGTGACCAGTACTACACTGAGAAAGCCACAGAGATGCTGCTAAACTCCCTTCAGTTTGCATTTGGGCCCTATTCCCAACACGGCTGGCATGGGCCCAGCATACAGTGCCACTTAGCACCACATAAGAAGCTTAATTACTTTAACTACAGGTTATGAGAAAAGCAAGCAGGATCACGGATATAGACATTTGCAACCAAACATGTTCTGCATCCATCAACAACTACGTGCTTTGGGACAGGTGAAGAGAGCAGCTTGCTTGGTGACTCATCCTGGCCAAAGTCTTCAGAATGTGTCACTGTATTTTCTGTGTGCCTTCAGTCCTTATGGGGATGTTTTCTTCTGAGGTGCCTTCTTCTTCTCACATGCTTTGAGAGCCTTCCTTGATCTCATCAGAAGACTTAAGTGGAGAACAGCATGTGTCTAGGAGATCTCTCCATGGCTCTGGTTTCCTCATGTCACTCACACAAAACAGTGCAGTGCAGATACAAGCGGCAGATACAGATCAGCCTCTGTAGATAAACAGCTTTTTGGAGTGGGAAAGAGTTGGAGAGAAAGACTCGCTATTAGAAAGGTTTCCTATGCAGCATTTTCTATTTAGCATTTGATTGTTTTTCATACGAAATATTCTTGCAATGCCCTGCAGATTAGATATGCCAAAATGTTGGCTGAGTTTTTTTTCTAAACATAAATCCTACAGAGTGCAATGAAGATGTCAGTAGCGAGCCTGATCTGATCTGCATGTGTGTGCTGCAGTGTAACCCTAAGTGAGTTTGATCAAACTTAACGAATTCTGCTTCCTTCAGAGCACAGAGGGATAGACTTCCTTCTCAGGACTTCTAATTGTTTTGAGGACCTTCATTGCCTAATTTAACAACTGTACTGGGGGGAGGGAGGAGGGGTTGGGAAGAGGAGAGAATGAAGATGTCACAATTCCCCTGCTGTTTTTAGGTCATATTTTTTGTGCTATATTCATCTGAAAAGAGAAAATGTGGGAGTGGAATAAAATGTTCCGAGTAACTAAAATGTCACTGTGACTGATGCCAGAAACGCTGGTTTCCCAAAATGCTGAGAATGAGTTATGGGACAAAACTGAAGGACCACTTCAATCCCCACCACCACATTCAGCACTGCTGCCAATATGAAAAGGATTTGCTATTCTGTAGAAGAACTCAGGGCGAAACCTTGACTTAGTCAGGAGTGACTATCACCACAGCTTTCTAAATAGATGTAAGACATCAGCAGTATCTGATTTCAGACCTGTACATAAATACACAGATGCATGAGTAACAGGAAGAAAGGAGTCATTTTAAGTCTAGAAGAGGCACACTTATTGAGTGAAGAACAGGATGCTTCTAATACTCTCAGGAGATTAAAAAAGGGGATTCCCCAAATAAAGGGCTCATCTTTTACAGGCAGCTTTTTCAACTATGATAACATATTTAAGAACTTTACATGTAACTTGTTACTGTCTTTTGAGGCAATTTTGAATTGGAAGATACCATTTTAACTTTGAATTTTCTCCAACCTTAATCAAAATTCCTGGTGTTTTCTGCAAGGAACATAAAGACTGAAATCCAGCCTATTTTTCATCTCCGGGAGCATTCATTCTGCCTTATATAGAAAGAGAAACAAATTAGGAAAAAAAAAAAAAAAAGAGAGAGAAAGAGGTCTTCAAGAACCTATGTCCAGCTCCAGCCAAAACCCTGCAGTCATCCAAAGGAATCATGAGGAAAACTGAGGCAGCAGCAGACTCACCCTCTACATCTCAGGTAGTACAAATGCAAGACGAACAGTGTCAGGATTTTGCCCTGCAGGAGCTATCTGGGCTCGACACTAACATGTGATCATCATATTAAGACACAAGACTCTGATACTGATTAATGATACAGGAGACTGTATAAATAAAAATTATATTTAAAAGAATTTCTGAAGGATCCTTAGTATGATTCATTATATTTTTATGCTAATAGTGAAGTAAATTTATTGCCAATGTCTGTATTACAGCCAGAAAAATAGTAACTTTTCATTGAAACAATCATAGCCAAATTACAGTTCGTATTTCTTAGACGGGAACATGTACTCTCCCTGAAATGTGTCTTGAGATTTTTACTAATTTTTCTTGCTAAAAATCAAGGAAAGAAAAATGAGATTTGAGTTACTTGACAAGATAGGGCTTTTCAGAAAACCAATTTTTATTCTGGTAAGGAACAAACAATAAAAGAGCCAAGATATTTCTGACCACTCAGAAAAGAACATTATATTCAAATTAGTTAGGAATGGATGAGATAAAATTAAGATTAAAAAGATAATCTAAAAAAAAAGACAATCTCCCTGCTGTCATGCCATTATTTTCCAACACCCTAAATCTAATACTTTACATTTTTCCTTACATCTAATAAGACTTTATAACAATGTCAGAATGTATTCACTGAATTTACTGCCCTTTATTTTTCCCTTCTTCATGAAGGCTAATCATTATGTTTCTATGCAATAATTGCTAAACTCTTTGTGTCTATGACTAAAGCTATTTGAGCCATGACATCCAATCCAGTCACTGACATAATCGACTCAGTAGTTTTTGTATGGTTTGCTCCTTATTTTCTTTATTCAATAGGCAGAGTAAGTAACTGAAGTTCAGGACTGGCAATTAGTGGGAAAAATTATGCACATTCAGGCTTTTAAAATGAAAAAAGTGACCAACAGTAGTGCAATATGAGGTCAAAAACTGGGAGAAAAAAAGTTTTATGGCATTTATTCCATGATACTTTATATCTTCACAGTGCAGTTTGCTATATCCACAAGCCATTCTGAAAGCAGATGTGCAGCATTTGCCCAAATTTTTGTGTAAATAACTCTGGAGTACCAAAAATCAAAGCTGTGATGCACACTGAATGGAGAACAGAAGGAGAAATCTGTGTTGCACTGTCCCCAGGAAGGCAAAGTGACATTGCTTCTAAGAGGCATTCAACAGAGGATGTCAATATCAACTCAAATGGACCTGAGGTCTCCTCCAGGTTTTGCTGTCTTGCATTGCCAATTAATGATTACTGTAGCAAACCAGCAGCAAAGTTACACTCTGGGCATTTCCCTCTTCTGTCTAGCTCTTTGTCTTCAAATTTTTGAGGCTCATTTACTTTGTTTGCACAGAGGCAGACAGATTATCATTTTATTAATTCTTCAAGTCATGTCCGTTATTAATCAAATTCATTGAACTTCTTGAAGTGTACCAGTTGTCTCCTGGATTTTTCTTCTCTCTAGGTGCAATATCTGGAAAAAAAAATGAACAACAGTGTTTCTAGAAATAACAGAGAATGTGCAGTTAAAAGCCATTTTCCGTTTCAGCTTAGAAAGTCTTCCTATTTTCATTTTTCTGTGTCTTAGGTAATAATAATCTTAACATGCTACTTGCTTTTGCAAATTGATTTTAAAAGTCAGGTAGAATCTCCTTCTGTAAGATCAGTTCTATGATAAAAGGCACTCTGCCCTGCCCACAACAACTGTACTTACTAAAACACTGTTTGCTTTATGAATCCTGAACTGTTTTCACCAAAATTTGGTTAATCCTTCACGTCGTTACATTGATCCACAGTCGTTACATTTCCAGCTGGAAAATAGTCTTTCACAATTGTGAAGGAACAAAAGAGCCGTAACTTTATACCAAATATTTAATAATATTAAAAAATACATGTTTGCAATATGGGTTTTGATTTGTACCAGATTTTTTGAATCTTCTTAATTGTTAAAATGAAATTAAAAGAAATATTGACCTTTGCTCAACAAATTCAGAATGCACTATCCTGCAACTGATTTTTTTTGAGAGCTTTTACCACTTCCAGTTTTGTGTTTCTCTGGAAAGAAGCTCAAATGTAGACATATGAAATAAATATGCCTTTTATAAATGCATGTAATGTTTATTGTTATTTTTGCCCAGCTACCAAACAAATACACCAGAGACAACTACATCTAAAGTAAACTATATGAATCAGCCATAAAATTGCATAGTTCTCATTCTGCTCTCTCTTTAATACCAGCAGTGTTATTTTTCTATCTCGGTTTTGATTAGTGGATAGGGCAAATAAAAATCATTTTCTGTGTTGTTTGTGTATGTGTTTGTGCATGTTCATGTGTGCTATTTTGGGGCACTGATGGACAGACTGCTCCTTCAGTAACGGTCTCTGTAGCAAAAAGATGAAATACTTTTTATGTTTGAGCAGCAAAGAGATCAAATTTCCTTCGTAAAAGTGGACACTGGAAGTAAGTCTTTATCTCAAAAGCAAGGTCTGAAAATTGATCCAGACTCCAAAAAGACTTATGTAAATTGGTATTATTGTCCCATTGTTGTCTCATGAAGGCCTAGATTCATCTCTATGAATATCTGCTATCCAAAAACAAATGCATTTGGATAAGATATTCATCCAGATTCCCTCTATATTCAGCAGAAGGTGATAACTACCTCACAGCATGATTGAACCCTTTTGAAAATGTAACTTTAAAATAAAATACATCACTTTCTGGAGAAGCATCACAGTTGATTGACCATGCGCTGGTCATAGACACCTATACTTTAGACTACTGAAGACAGTAAAATCAATTTCCTCCCTATGCACCACCATCCCATTCAGTTCACTTTTCCACTGAGTTGTTTTCTTCTCTGAAATTAGGGATTTTTAAAGAAAATTTTTCTTCTTGACTTAGCAGACACTTTTCCTCCTTCTCACTAAGACTGACTCTGGTATCACAAGTCAAGGAAAAAAAGGAATCATTAACAAGTCCAGAGCATTATCAGCCTCTGCTTGGATGTGCAAAGGCTAAGGTGAAGATATCTCTTATTTTGCACACTCTCCATTAACCTACCTGGCCTCCACAGAAAAAGGTGAGAACAGATCTAGAAAGTTTGTCCCACTGCTGCTTTGCTGGTTGCCCATCTGTTTCTTCTCTGCACCATTCTGCATCCATCCTGTCTAGCTGAGTCCATGCTGATCCTTTGCACCAAACATGCAAGCAATCTTGAAGACCATAGTTTAAGACCATTAAAACTTGTTTGAACAGAAACTTTATGTGCATATATAAAATATATGCTTTATGTATAAGTAATACATTTATACAACACACGGATATACAAAAAAAATCATAGAATCATAGAATCATAGAATGGCTTGGGTT
>NC_034411.1:78720797-78729973 GCF_002078875.1 Numida meleagris | reverse complement strand
TTTGGAGACACCTCCGAGTGGGGAGAACCACCATCACCACTGTCCAGCTGTTCCCGCAGAGCACTGTACCTGTTCTGCAGGGGGAGCTGAGGAGGGAGGGGAATCACCGGGCGGGTGCGCCTGCACCGCCGAGCAGGGACCTTTTGCCATTGCCCCCTGCCCCCCAGTTCATCACCGTTGTTAGGTGGGGGTAATGTCGGTTGAAACACACAAATCCTGTGGCTAGTGAGACCCAGTTCCTTACAATCCATTTGTCTTGCAACAACTTTTTCTGAGTGCCATGTCCTAGTAAGGCATGGCCAGGGAAAATGCTTCATTATAACCAAAGCCTTTCTCTTTTCAAAGCCTTCTAGTTCTCTGGTCCCAGAAAACCTTGGTTAGGTATTTAGCATATTCTTTTACCCACTTATATCTAACACAGTTAAGTCAGTCTCAGAACAGTTGCTTAAAATCATATGCTACATACAGGGTCCTTCCACTTCATATGCATGAAGTTCAAGTGCACTTTACCCACTTAAAAATACTTTCTTTAGCCCCTACAGGATTCCAGTAGAGAACTTTTATGCTGTTTGCCTCATAGAGCTAAACTGAAAAGGTTCAGAATACTTAAATGCCAGCTTCCTCCTTGCTTAGCACTTCGGCCAGCAGATCTGTACGTGCTCTAATGATCATAAGTATACACATACAAAAAACCTGCAGCTCTGAGGTGTTCAGTGATATTTTCTATTCTGGCCTCAGTGTTCTCCCTTGTTCCACCTCTCTTCTCTGCTATGTACGCAAATGCAAAAAGTGAAAATACTGCCATTGGAAATGCACTGAGTTATCATAATTTCATTCCAAATGTTTTGGAATGTCTAATGAACTCTGAAGCTAAGTTCATTGTCTTTTGGCTGCTTGACATATTTCTCATCCAATTTAACATTCATAAGCACAAAGAAAAATAAATTCTTGATGTTATATTTGCATGTGAAATCCTGGCTGTACTCTGAGACAGTTAAGAAACAAAAAATTCTCATTAGTGGAGAATAAAAGTATGAGTAAAATCACTGCTTGTGGAGTAAATAAAATTAAAAAAATGAACTAAATACATATGAACACCCCCACACACATAAAGACAAATAAACAATGGTGCTGAACTTTCTGGTGGGAAAAATGCATAACATTTCTGCTAAAATTACTGCTGTGAAAAAGTATTTTTTACAAATTAATTAAGCATTATTTACATTTTAAATCATTTGTTATATTATGTTTGCAATTATCATACACCTGAGAAAGCAAAATCATTAAAGAAAGCTCTTTTTTGTGTAGATAAAAGGGGAACAAGCACATTTTAGCTGCTGGTATAAAACACAGAAGATATTTAACAGCTGTGAGGACAGAGGGTAGACCTTAATTTATGAGTAGTTTTTTTTTATGTTACAAGTTCTGCTGTACTACTGGATTTCCACCAGTTTAAAGAATCTCTTAATGTGAGTAGGAATGTAAGAGCTTTCTTCTGACTGACAGTGTCTGCACTGGTAGGAGGAATACCCTATAGGTGGAGGAAACTTGCCGTAAATGAGGCTCATGCTCTTCATAGACATCCTGCTCCACTGTCCACTGGATTTCATTGCTTCTTAAGACAGCTTGAAGTTATTGCCTTTGAGATCCTGAGTTGGTAAATCATCCAAAATGAGGGATTTCTAAAATGAAGAGAAATGTAAATATATCTGAGTACGTGGAGAGGGCTAACTCATTGGATAGTACATAATTCTGTAGCAAGGCCTAGACAATGAAAAGTGACCAGAAGGAGGTGACATAATTATACCTGAAGGAGAAGATTTTCTACACAATATGTTATTGTACCACAGAAGATAAGGGCAGGGAACAGAATCAGTGAAAGCATAAATTGCACAGAAGCAGGGGAAAATATATCTGCCACATCCCCTATTGGCAGTAGCATGCAAAGCGAGTGCTATTCTGTTAGGTGTAATTAATGCCTTTTACACCTTTTTCAGGAGCAACACCTTAAAAGCAAATCTCTAAGGGCTCCCTTTGGGAATGTTTATGTTTCTCTTATGAACACACTTCTGTGTGGAGGTTTCTCAAACGTGAAATAATATGCAATATATTTTGCTTCTCTAATATGGGATATAAAAATATGTTTTTTACCTTAGCGTAATATGCTCCAGTGAGATGCAGGGATTCCTGTGATTGTGATACTACAATTTCAAAAACACTCTAAGCATGCCATATAACAAAGCTTGTGAATGGCACAGCACCAGCACAAATATGGTTCTGACTCACCTGCCAGAGGGAATCACTCCATACTTACTAAAGTAGGATGCTTACAGACTACCTGGAGATAAGTAGAAAGACAAGTAAATAATGAGGGGAAACCCAGCTGGAATCATGGCTTCTGCCTCTGGGAAGGAGTCATCGACTGGCTCCAGTGCAAGATCAGATGGACTTAGCTGCAGCCAGGGTGTGATCAGGCAGATCTGCCTCTAATCTGTGGTGAAATCCTCAGAGGAGCATAATCCTTTAGGCCTCCTGGGAATATGCATAATTCACCCCAAAAAACCCTGAATCATTCATAAAGCCAAGTGGCTATTGAATTCTACCGTATACACACAGCAATTTTCTATCCAAGAGATATCTAATGTGAAATGTTTCAATGGAATTAATAGCACCTTCTTCTTCCTGGGACCCCTTTTTTTGGCTGCAAACTCAGGCTTATTCTACCTCACTTTCCTTCAAGGCATTCAGCATGTGCGTGGTGCTTCCTATTCTCCTGAAGGAGTTGCAGGGTGAAGGTTTCAGTTCCTTGAGGCTGAGAAGGTCAGAGCATCCAAATTAATTCCTTTCAAGACAGCTGCCTAACTTCAGGTGGTGCTATTTCCTCCATGTAACACGAGGGCCCTGCTCAGTTAGGCACTTACCTTTCAAACAAGAGACTGCGGTATCTGATTTTCAAGTGTGCAGAAAAATATCTAATGAACTGCTGACCTCAAACACTCACACCCTAAGCCCCAGCTGCCTTCCTGCCTGGCAGGAACAGCTCTTCATGCATAACTCCCTGAGGCACTGAGCTTTCTCTCACTGAAGTCAGAACCCAAGCAATATCTCTCAGCTATCTTCACATCTCCCTGCTAGGATCTTTCTGCAGTTTAGCGATTGTGAGTAGTAAAAAATAAAATGTGGGAGACAACTGACATGCTAGAAGTATGGTCCTAAAGAAAAACTTAAGAAAAAAGAGAGATTCTGACCATCTAAGCTGCAAAGATTTGTGCATTCTGCAAGGATGTTAGGAGGACATTGAAGCCATTTCTCCTGGAGTATGCACCAGAACAATTATGCTGTGTTAAATAATCCATTCATCCCAGGTGTTTCTCTGCTAGCAAGATAAGGCAGTTCTCCTGCCCCTGGTCCTCCTGACTGCGGAGGAGGGTTCAACACTTGTGGTGGGGTCAGAACAAGTTTGGTTTATTGTTCTGCTTCAGGCTGTGGAGAGAAAGCCCAGGGAGGCTGGAGAGGGACATTCATGAAGACTTGATTGCACCATGTACGTGACTTTGCTTATCTGTTCCTGCTTTTTGACTTCTCTCTTTACTCCTATCCTTGTTTTTGTCACTTCTGTCCTCTCACAACTAAATAATCATAATTAGTTCTGCCACGCTGATCTCAGTTTTGCTACATTTATAGTCAAATTTGGTATTTCTGATACCATTTCCTAGGCATTCATGGCTTTGTGTGTTATTTCTGGTATGATTCTGTAGATATTCCCCTCCAACTATCTGTGAAATCCAGCCATTTCTTACATAACTTGCCCTTAGTCATCTGTAAAATCCAGCCATCTTTCACAGCACTATCTGTGTCCTTTGGCAGTTTCCCACATTGTTATTTGTCACATCCAGCAATTCCAACTATTGCCATGTCCAGTGGCTTCTCACATCCCATTAAGTTGCCTTCTCCTCAGGCCAGGATGCTGTCACCTGCTGCAGCCTTGACACTGCTGGTATGTCCCTTGGCCCATATGTAGTACCAGATGCATCCTGAATGGATCAGCCAAACAAGAAAGAAGTTAAACTAGTTTTGCATGAGGGAGAATGGAGAAGTTTAGGTATAGAGCATATATGTAGTGTTTTTCCATATGCAAATCAACAGCATAAGGGAGAGAGATATTGTCTTTTCTTGCAATTGTCTTTTGAGAGCAAGATTCATCTAATTTAACATGAGATATCTAAGTGTATCCATTAAAAGCATCTTCATTTTTTCCTGCGTTCTATGAAAAAAAGGTAAAGGCAGGTGGCTCCAGAGAGTAATTCAGATGTCAGTATATGTGCAAGTTTCCTCATCCTGTTGTTGACTTCCCTCCCCTAATAATGGAAAGAGGGCCAATAGGCCTCTGGTACTAGTTTTCTAACTTTCAGATGGGCAAAGGGCATCCATGGAAATAATAATAATCCCCCAAAAAACCTATTTCTATTCATTTTTTATTTATTCAAATTTGTACTGCTATGAACTCCTATTACTACAGTAAATAGCAGTGGTAGTATCATCTACTTCAGAGTGTAAGTACAGATCCAGAACATTCTGAGGAAGCATGCAGAAAAACCTAATGGCATGTAAGGAAAGTAGGAGGAATATGTTTCTTTCAGCCTGGCTCACAGGGAAGTTCTGAAAGAAGTGAAATGGTGGATCTGAGCTTGCAGCAGATGAGAGAGCTTGAAAAATCAAAGACAGAGAGAGTTGACTTTTTCATTGATGCAGAAGAATTTTCTTCCCCAACTGATCAGGAATCACTTTTTCCTTGCAAGCTGCAGACATCCTCTGCAAAGCAGTGCTGCCTCATGTGCCATCACTTGGTTTTCACTATGTGAAAAAGCCAGAAGAGGTTAAAAAGAGACAGAACTGGAAACAAAATCTTGGGCAGTAGTATCTGTGTTCCTAGCTTCTAGAACTGGGGGCTAAGAGAACCAGAAAGGAAGCAGTGTTCGTTTTCTAGCTTTAATTGATGGAGCTATGTCCTTCGTGCAGTTTCATAGTTGTGGTCATCATACTGAGTGCAGTTTGCAGGACAGATGGTGGAACTGGGACAGACAAAAAAGAACAAATGACCAGTGAGAAATACCAGAATAAAAACTCGTGGTTTGCACCAGGACTGCCCACTTCACCCACATCAAACAATTTAAGTGTTAATCTATTTAATCTGAATTTAGGTTTTTTGTTAATGGCTCACAACAACTACAGTTGTTACTGTACTATTACTATTCAGACATTTAAGTTCAGAATTTTTTTCCTCTGAGGCAAATATTCTAACTCACAAGGGGAAAATTAAATCAATTTTGTCTTTTATTTCTATTTAAATACAAGTTGAAAGACGGGAAAATATTTTTAAGAGAGCTATCCTGTTTATTCCAGGGACGGTAAGGAAAATTTTAAACAGTTTTTAAAATATTCTTTGCTGCTTTGGCACTCATTGATTTCCTCTCTTTCCAATTGCTGTGCAGCATAAGAAGACTAGTGTCATAGCTACAAGGTGGAGATAAAAGATTTTTGGATACAGAGATCATCATCCACTTACGAGGTTGAGATAACCATCATTAAGGGACATATCTCAAATCCAGCCTTACTCATTCACATACAGAAGTACAATAATGTGGAATGACTGCGTCATTCAGGTACGAATTTGGAAGCTATTTTCTGATTGATGCATCTCAGTGAGTCTGGCACTGAAGCACTGTGACATGGGGAAAGAAACACATGGACCAGAATAAAACCTCTTCTTCACAAGAGGCCAGTAAGTATTTCTTTCACTCATTCAAATTGAATAAATTCACATTGATTTGAATCAGGCAGGACTAACTGTGATTATCGACACAGACATTCACAAAAGTTATGTTTTATTGAAAAATCTTCATAAATACTAATTTTTTCCAACCTTAATTATGAAGTAGATAAATATTATCATTATTTTGCATGTGGTGGAAATGAGACATTATATCACTTTTTCAAGAGTGTTCTGAAAGGAAACAAGGTAGATTAAAGCATTACTTAAATTCTCTGTGGAGTCAGCTGTTATACACTGCTGTTTAGACTAGGTTTGATGTGATTATTTGTCCTGGAAAACTCTCCAGCAGATTTTCTTTGCTAAACAACCTCCTATATAGTGTTATCTCCGCTGATACTTCTCTTTCCTTCTACTTCACATGCATAAATCTGAAACTAAAGTTTTCTCATGAGAGTCAAACTCTCAGCCCTGCACCTGTGGAATAAACTCTGCATTCAGCATTCATCTGAAACATCATACCATGGCTCTGAACATCTCAATATCATAACAGCAACAGCCTCTTAATACCACTTACAGAACTCTTCACCTTCAAGACATATCCGTTTGTATGTGAAACCAAGTGGATTTTTATCTTCAGCTAGGAGAATTGGGGTGAATGCTATTGAGCCCTTATCTCTTTTAGAACACATCTATATTCTCACTCAGAGCTGCTACAGTTCATAGTAATCACCAGGGCAAAGCACAACATTAGTTGCTGCTGACTCTTGGCAGCCATAGTACAACGCCTCATGTGAGGCTCTTGGATGGCTGCACTTTTTGTGTGCTTCTGTCTGAGTTTGGTTGGCACATG
Source organism: Numida meleagris (assembly GCF_002078875.1). Classification (NCBI taxonomy): domain Eukaryota; kingdom Metazoa; phylum Chordata; class Aves; order Galliformes; family Numididae; genus Numida; species Numida meleagris. Next base: position 78,723,350 of record NC_034411.1, on the reverse strand, counting down.
AACCGTTCTTCCCAGGAAGAGCATCCAACAGTTTTCACCGTCTTTTTGCTTCTCTCTGATATGCACTTGTGATGAAACTCCCAGCCTCTGAAGAATGCAGTCCTGCAGCCCCTGCCATCAGACCTAGGTCTCTACCACATGCCCCAAGGATGGCCTGATTTGTGGCTGTGACAGGCTGTCAGCTAAGGAGGAAAACAGTCTGTTCCCACACTGGCACTGGAGCTTCTGTCTCTGCCCTCTGACATCATTTTTTCTTCTTCTTTTCTGAAGGCCTACATATCGGGGAAATTCACTTGTTCTCAAGGATTTTTCCCTTCTGGCATTTCTTCCTGTAATTTTTCAGGAAAGAGCAAATCTGGGACAAATCTTCTTCATCTAGAGGCCAGGATGTGACGAAATCCGTCCAACCTGAAGGTTGCTGTCCTGGAACAGACCCCACACATGCCAGAATAGGCAAACTAACAGTGAAGCTGAGAGACTATTTTCCCAGTTTTGGTGGTTCTACTTGCCCGCATTCATACAAAGTTTTTAGAAGTCCCTTGCCTTCACTCAGAGAAGGACCTGGGGGTCCTGGTGGACTACAGGTTGGCCATGAGCTAGGAGTGTGCCCTGGTTCATTTGAAGCCTTTTTCACTTAGGTCACCCTGCTCCTACATTAATCACAACTGTGAGCAATCTGGGCTCCCAGTGCCTCCCAAAGAAACAAAACTGGTCTCACTCATGAGATCCCAGGAAGAACACAGAGCAAGCCACAAACCACTGCTAGACCTCTAAGAAATTGTTGTGTTTTCTCACTACAATCTTCTTTACTCTGCTTCTCAATCCCATGGAGCAACACGTCATTTTCACTCTGATTCATTTTCCTGAATAGGGTTAGGTGGGATATGCCCACACTGCACAAAACAGCTTAGGTAAAGTAAACAGAGATGCATGTAACTAGTCAGCTTCACTCACTTTCTTCTTATTACATTGCTGTCATGGATAAGACCATCAAAAATAAAAACAGAGAGAGAAAGAGGTTTTGGTCTCCTGAGAGAAGCTGTTGATAAAAGTTAAAAATTGAGGACTGTGGAAAAAAATGCTACCATATGTTCTGATACAGCCCATGAAAGATTTATTAGGGGCAAGCTACACAAGTTGAATAAGAGGGCTTTTGTCTGGACTGACAACTAATTGACACGAGTTAGATTACAAGATAGCTATCTGAAAACCTCTACAACCAGAACTGCTAACAGAAATACTATTGGAGGAAAACAGTGCAGACAATCAGGAAAAATAGTAATTATGCATTACTTTGTGTCCAGCAGTTACAAAAAAAGCCAGCATGGCTCTCTCTGAGTGGAAGCCAATCCAAAAAATGCAGCAAACAATTTTGTCATGGGAAAACAGAGTTATTTGCAACTGTTGTATGATCATGGCTAGCCAAATTCCCCTCTCTACTCAGAGAGTTGCATTTACAGAAAGTAGGACAGTTTTTTACCCTTAGAAAAACCAGGTTAGGCGGGGGCATGGTGTTAATGTGTGTGAGCATGGGGTGGCAATGCTCTTCCCCTGCTTACAGACTACAAAGCACACAGTGGCCCCACACACAGAGGCAAAAGCAGCCTTTGTTGCCCCTGAAAACCTGGAGTGGAGAGTTCATATCTGAAAAAAAAGGCATATTCCATTTTATTTGTAACTTAGTATCCTTATATTCATATTGTAATAGTAGAAATTAATCTAAAAGGAAATCTTACCCATGAAAATGCTCAATATTGTAGTTTATACCAAAAGCAGATGTTTTGTTTAAAACAAACTGAACAGGTTTGGTGGGGGGGTTATTTCTTTTGGTACATTTTACATATTTTGTAAACATGAATCTCAAAAGTCTTTAAGTGCTTTAAAAGAATTTTTCGTCCTCAGTGTTCAACTGTTTTCATCTTTCTAGAATTTCATGAGAACTGATTTTATGAGCTCAAAATGGAGCATAAAGTTTTGTTTCATTGAGATGATTATAATACACAGAATACTGTGGTTCAGAAGCAGCAAAGTTCTCCAGTTTTAGGGCAGTTTTAAAGGTATGCATTGGCTTAGATTTGAGCACGCGCTAAAATGTTTACCTGAAGTATGTCTATAAAACAAGTCATATCATTCCTTGCTCTTTTCCTAAAGATATTTTTCAGATATTTCTCTGAATTGTTTGAGACTCCTGTTGTATAAGAAAGAAATAAGCAAACAAAAGACCTTGAAATCACAGTAGATGCTCTAATTTTTTTCTAAGAGTTCATCTGAAAAACTGAAGCAGATAAGCCACATAGCACAAGTGCTGACTTTCTCTTCATCTGTTCCTCTAACCAATATGCTTCACATATATTTCCTCCAGAGAGGGCGGAAGAAACTTCAGCTGAATTTCACTGAATCAGTCAGATTTACTACTTACTTCAACAGGAATTTTTCAGTACTTCAATATTATTTCAATAGTGTTTTTCAGACTGAAGTCTTTGTTTTCTCTCAAAAAGCTCAATTAAAACGAGGAGAGGAGAGGAGAGGAGAGGAGAGGAGAGGAGAGGAGAG